>NW_022437040.1:3753632-3774648 GCF_009761245.1 Sapajus apella | reverse complement strand
AAAAAAAAAAAAAAAAAAAAAAAAAAAAAGAAAATGACAGTAAAGCTCATGAATGAAAGGGAAGAAAAACACCAAGAGATAAATAAATGAGAGTGACGGAAAGAAAAGAACGCTGTCTGGCTGTTACGGCAAAAACATCTTTTTGTTTCTCAACTGCTTGCTGTTAACTCTAAGTACCAATTTTCAGTGGGATCCAACAATGTAATAATCCCTCAGCTGACTCGAAACCTCGTTTTAGGATGGGCATGGTGGCTCAGGCCTATAATCCCAGCACTTTGGGAGGCAGAGGTTGGTGGATGACTTGAAGTCAGGAATTTGAGACCACATGGTGAAACCCCATCTCTTCTAAAAATACAAAACTTAGCCGGGTGTGGTAGCACACGCCTGTATTCCCAGCTACTTGGGAGGCTGAGGCAGGAGAATTGCTTGAACCCGTGAGGCGGAGGTTGCAGTGAGCCAAGGCCACATTACTGCACTCCAGCCTGGGCGACAGAGGGACACTTCAAATCAAAAAAAAAAACAAAACAAAACCCTTATTTTAAATCCTTCAACTTTTCAACAAACAACGTTCTAAATTTAGTATGCATTATTGTCAAAGAAGATCAATTTGGCTTTCCATTTTACTCTGAATAAAATTAAATTTAAAACATCCCTGCCACTGCATGTAAGACCTCTGTGGTGTGCCCTCCTGGCTCTCTAACTTCAGACGCTGCCCTGTGCTTGCTGCACTGTAGCCCCCTGGGCCTTCCCTTCAGATGCCTGATGGTCCCTGACTAGGCACAGTTCACAGGATCTCTCCCCACTCCCTACCTTCAGACCTCCTTGGCACTCAGCATTTTGTGATCATTTACTGGTTCACTGCTGAACAGCTCTGTCATTAGCGTGAAAGCTCTGTGACTAACAAGGACTGCCTTTCTTTCTACATAATGCGCAGCACACAACAGTGACTCCGTTTCACAGTATATTCATCTTCTATGATACTTTCAGGTTTTTAGACTGCCCTGCATGGTGTGAGGACTGGGAACAGAGAAGACTGAACAGCCAGCTGGGTGTGGCGGCTCACACCTGTAATCCCAGCACTTTGGGAGGCCGAGGGAGGTGGATCACCTGAGGCCAGGAGTTCAAGATCAGCCTGGCCAGCATAATAAAATCTCATCTCTACTAAAATTACAAAAAATCAGCTGGGCGTGGTGGCGGCTGTAATCCCAACTACTCAAGAGGCTGAGGCAGGAGACTCGCTTGAACCTGGGAGGTAGAGGTTGCAGTGAGCTGGGATTGTACCCACTGTACTCCAGCCTGAGCAACAGGGCACAGAGTAAGACTTTGTCTCAAAAACAAACAAAAAAACCCAAAGACTGAATGGCTATTTTCTATCCTTTCACAATGAAGAAAAGAGATGAGAAGACAGAGGAAATAATATTAAAGAAAAAAAGTTAGGTTCTTATACCCATTTCCTCTTTCTCTTCTATCCTGCCTCTTCTCCCCTCCCACTTATTTTATTAAGTCTTGGATAAGGTAGGCTATGTGTTAGAATGGAGATAGGGATATTTAGGAGTATATTAAGAACTATCTGCAGAATTACTCTAGAGTCTTGAGTAGATTTAGAGCCGAAGTATGGCCCTAAATATGGACAATCATGTATTTCCAACGATTTTTCACATAAACTCAGCCATCAGGCTAAATCAAATTAAAACCATGTCACAGCGGGCCTGGCACAGTGGCTCACACCTATAATCCCAGCAATTTGAGAGGCCAAGGTGGGTGGATCATTTGAGGTTAGGAGTTCGAGACCAACCTGGCCAACATGGTGAAACGCCATCTCTACTAAAAATAGAAAAATTAACCAGGTGTGGTGGCACACATTTGCAATCTCAGCTACTTGGGAGGCTGAGGCAGGAGAATCTCTCGAACCTGGGAGGTGGGAGGTGGAAGCAGTAGTGAACTGAGATTGTGCCACTGCACTCTGGCCTGAGCAGAGAGAGACTCTGTCTCAAAACAAACAAACAAACAAACAAAAAAACACACATCACAGCTTTCTAGCTAGGAGGTGCTAAGTAGAAGTCAAAGTCAACAGGAGAGTATCGGTTGAAGGAGGGGGGCCAACCATGGAGGACCAATTTCTGATTGAATTCTACTGACCACAACTGCACAGGGAGTTTTAAAGACAGAACCTGAGGCATAAAAATGAACCTATTTAGGCTGGGCGCAGTGGCTCATGCCTGTAATCCCAGCACTTTGGGAGGCTGAGGTGGGTGGATGACCTAAGGGCAAGAGTTCAAGATCAGCCTGGCCAACATGGTGAAATCCTGTCTCTACTAAAAATACAAAAATTAGTTGGGCGTGGTGGCAGGTGCCTGTAATCCCAGCTACTCCAAAGGCTGAGGCAGGAGAATCCTTTGAACCCAAGAGATGGAGGTTGCAGTGAGCCAAGATCGTGCCATTGCACTCCAGTCTGGGCAACAGAGCGAAACTTCATCTCAAAAAAATAAAAACAAACAAACAAACAAACAAACAAACCTATTTAGAGGGGCTCCAGCTCTGCTTCAGGGAACTGTATGTAGCTAGATCACTACTCCTTAGTCCATATATGATAATTTTTCCACTTTTCATTCATCTAATAAATAGTGAAATGATTTAATTTTCCTTAGGTTTGAATGTATGCAGTCCATAAACTGTACCTCCATGATTTCATCCAATGCAGATTTCTTTTTTTTCTTTTCTTTGGACTGAGCTGAGCCCTGAGAAGATTCTTTTCTTTTCACTGATGCTGAACTTCCTATAGTCTTCAGTGCGCTTGGTCCCAGAGTACTGGTGAACAGGAGAATTATGCTTGTTAACAAGAACCATACACAGACGAATGTCCTATGATGTGCAGAATTCACAATGTAGAATAAGTGTGTTACAAGATGAATTTACAGGAGATCGGTGAAAACCATGGAGTACCTGTCCACGTCTCTTACAGAACTATCAGCACTGTGTGAGCATTTAACCTGTGCTATCTTTACCTCTCTGGACCTTCTCCTCACGCCTGCAGTCAGTGATACTATACTTTGTATAGTAGAATGATGGTAGGTAGCTGGGTGATATTTTGTTTTACTTAGTACTTGACATGTTTTTTTTTTTTTAGATCTAAGTTTTTTCGCTGATTCAGCCTATCTCCTTCCATACTCCTAGCCATTTATTCAGTAGTGTAAATAAACAATGACCTATAAACAAATCCAGAAAACTTAGATCTTAAAAAAAAAAAAAAAAAAAATGTCAAGTACTAAGTAAAACAGAAAATATCACCCAGCTTAAAAGCAAGTTCCAGTAGATACTGGTACTTGAGTATTTTGTCTTACTCATCTTTTTTAACCTCCCAAACAAAACTGAATGCATTGCATGCCAGAAATACTGAATAAAGATTTGGTGAAACATATAAAACTTGCAAGAGAAGATAACATAGAAATTGGATAGAACTACCTGACTATATAATATGCCAGGTTTTGGCAAACGATAGACTAAGGGCCAAATGCCAGCTGCCACCTGCCACCAGCGTTTGTAAATAAGTTTACAGGAACTCAGCCACGCTCAATTCCTTTATGCACTGTGCACAGCTACTTTCTTGCTAAGACAGCCAAGTTCAGTTATTGTGACAAACACATCTGCCCAAAACAGCCTAAACTATTTACTATATGGCTTTTTACAGAAAAAGTTTGCTGACCCCTCAAAAAACTCACAATGCAGCAAGTAAAAGGAAAATGCATACCCAGCTAACATTTAAACTCTGACAAGTGAGCTAAGATAGGAAAAGAAACAGTTTTATTGAGCACACAAAGAACCATTAAATGGAGAAGGATTCATGGAGAATCGAAAATTTATTTATGTAAAACACATCAAATTGAGGCTTTCCTCAAAAGACGGAATCATCTCACGACAGGCAAATAGGAAAAGAACAGTTGCTAGCTGGGCGCAGTAAGGTATGGCTGTAATCCCAGATATTGATAACTGGGAGGCTAAGGCAGGAAGATCACCTTGAGCCCAGGAGTTCAAGTCCAGCCTAGGCAACACAGCAAGACCCCATCTCTTTAAAAAAAAAAAAAAAAAGAACAATTGCTAAAGAACAACAAAACCAACAAAAACTAAAAAAAGGTGAAAACTACAACTGAAAAAAAAATGACTCACAATACTTTAAAATGCAGTAACCAACATTTCACAAAAATCAAAGTTTTAAGGTACCTGTGAATGATGCAGCTCACCTTGACTTGGAAGACGTTGCTCCGGATGAACATGCTCCTTTACTCAAATTAAACGTGACTAGAAGAAAAAAATGTTATTCCATGCATACATTTCGGGAAAATCATAATAAAGCTTATCAGATAAGATACTACAAAGTATTCACGAGGAACTCAAGCACATTTTCAATAAACATGAGCTAAAATGTTCCTATGTGGAGATCACACATTTCTGTAAAGTGTCCCCAGCTGACACCCACAGAATGGGAGGAACCTTGCACGCCATGTCACTGTGGCAGACCTCACAGGCTGCTTCCTCACTCCATCCCCTTCTCCTGGGGAACAGTACTCCAATTTTGCTTAGGTCTCCACATCTCTTGCCTGTGGCTCAGGAGACATAACACCATCCTCATCTCTGGGGTAAATTCTGATTGTCTAAAGCAATCAACATAATCCCGGTGACTGTTTTTTGGGTGGGCATGTGACACAGTTCTGGCCAATGACATTTGAAAGGAAATCTATTAAAGGGAGCAGGTCTTCTTGGAAAAGTATCCTTGCTCCTAACAGGACTCTGGAAGAGCATCCAGAGATGCTGTCTGCCATCCTCTCGACAATACAGAATCTGAATGTGATGGCTGGAGTGCTGGCAGCTCCCTTCAATAACATGACATGCAGGGATTCTTGTTATGGCAAGATATTTCTGAATTGTTTAACTGTAGTCAATTTTGTTACTTGTAGCTACAGCTATCCTATCCAATTCATTAGTATTACCTTTTCATTAAATCAATAAGAACGATGTAACTCAGACTGATTAAGTCTCTTGCTCCCAGATATATTGACAGGTTGAGTTTTTAACAAAGCCTGTATAAAAGCATCTATGTTTAAAAAAATAAAAGGAAAAACAAAGCTACCTTTCTCTTCATCGTTTTCTCTGCTTAATTCCGTAAAAGTGGGGACCTCCTAAGAAAAAGAAAGAGTTTGAAGGTTTTGGTGTACAGTGCATTTCCCATCACCATTCAACAGGCCTAAATTATGACTTGCAACCTGGGCTGCCAAGGAGCTCTAATATGCAAGTGATTAAGATCCTAATTAAGAAATTACATGCTTTTGGCTGGGTGTGGTGGCTCACACCTGTAATCCCAGCACTTTGGGAGGTCGAAGTGAGGGAAATCGCCAGAGGTCAGGTGTTCAAGATCAGCCTGGCCAACTTGGCGAAACCCCGTCTCTACTAAAAATACCAAAATTAGCCAGGCATGCTGGCGGGCACCTATAATCCCAGCTACTCAGAAGGCTGAGGCAGGAGAATCTCTTGAACCTGGGAGATGGAGGTTGCAATGAGCCGAGATCATGCCACTGCACCCTCCAGTTTGTGACAGAGCAAGACTCTGTGTCAAAAAAAAAAAAAAAAAAAGAAAAGAAAAGAAACTACATGCTTTGGCTGGGTATGGTGGCTCATGTTTGTAATCCCAGCAGTTTGGGAGGCTGAGCTGAGGCAAGAGGAATGCCTGAGACCAGGAGTTCAAGACCAGCCTGGGCAACATAGCAAGAACCCAATCGCTGTTAAAAAATAATAATAATAATTAAGTAAATTAGCCAAGCATGGTGGTGCACACCTGTAGTTCCACCTACTCGGGAGGCTGAGGCAAGAGGATCACTTGAGCACCAGAGGTCAAGCCCACAGTGAGCTGCAATCACGCCACTGCCTTCCGGCCTGGTGACAGAGCAAGACAGTCTCTCAAAAAAAAAAAAAAAGAAAATTAGGCCGGGTGTGGTGGCTCACGCCTGTAATCTCAGCACTTTGGGAGACCACGGCAGGCGGATCACCTGAGGTCAGGAGTTCAAGACCAGCCTGGCCAACATGGTGAAACCCTGTCTTAAAAAAATAAAAATAAAAAAATAGAAAAAAAATTAGAACTTACACGCTTTGCAAATATTATCCAATTGAGAATTATTCTAAATACCAAAAAGTAGCTTTTCTGTACCAAACTGCAGAAGTTTACCTACATTTTTATTTCTATTACAACTTAAACAGGAAATAAAAATATAAGGCAATAAGCTTTAGGAAAAGCAAAAGCTTTTTTCATTTTTTTTTGTGCGTGTTCAAGAACGACTAACCTAATGAATAATCACCAGTGGTATACTGGAACAACAGTTACTTCCGGGAGATGAGAGTATTAACTGGCAATGACCATGAGGAAACCCTCTCGGATACTGGAAACACTCTGTATCTTCATCTGGGTGATGGTTCCACTGTCATCTGTCACTCTTTCTACACATGCATATTTGTAAAATTCATTGAACTATACGCATAAGATTAATGCACCTTATACACTTTAATCAATGTATGTTAGAGCTCAATAGTAACCGCTCAAAAAGCACTCCACAGCTAGTAGTTTCACAAACACACCAGGTTGTATTTGCCTGCTCACACACAACTGTTAGAATGTAAGCCACAGGAGGCCAGGTGCAGTGGCTCACGCCTGTAATCCCAGCGTTTTGGGAGGCCAAGGAGGGCAGATTACTTGAGGTCAGGAGTTGGAGACCAATCTGACCAACATGGCAAAACCCGGTCTCTACTAAAAATAAAAAAAAAAAATTAGCCAGGCATGGTGGCTTGTGCCTAGAATCCCAGCTACTTGGGAGGCTGAGACATGAGTATCACTTGAACATGGGAGGCTGAGTTTGCGGTGAGCCGAGATTGTACCACTGCACTCCAGCCTGGGCAACAGAGTGAGACTCCGTCTCAAAAAAAAAAAAAAAGAATGTAAGCCACAGGAGAGTTTTTTAATCTTTTGTTCACTGAGTATTCCCTGCACCTAGAAGAGGCCTGGCACAGAGGAGGTGCTGATGAATATGTGTTCAAATAAATGCCTCAGCCCCTTCCCTCTCCCATTCACCTGGCTTGCACTCACTGATTCTTCAAGGCTCCTCGGCACTGGGGCCGTATCCACCCTCAAATATTCTCTGTCCTCCCCAGGCTGGAGTTAACATTGCTTCTCTACGTTGCCACACAGTGTTTACCTCCAGTACTGAATTAATTATAATCAGTGGAAATTATCTGTGTAAATGTCTTCCCATTAGGTGGTGTCTCTATTTAGATATAAGGAAATTGAGCTTCAGAAAGATTATGTAATTATACAAGATCATGAAGTTAGTAAGTCAGGAACTAAACCGAGGTTTGTCAATGCCAAAAACTGTGCTTTTGACACCAGGCTGGTTCTCCTCTTCGTTAAGGAACTCAATTCAATGTTAAAAACACAAGCCATTGTGCTTCTTTAGACCCTTGGACATGGCCTTTCAGGCTGATGTTGCTTGCCCACCTGTTCCTTCCCTTCCAGACCTCTCCTCACTTGTTCTTCAATAAATTTGGCAGTTTTTTCTTCATCATCAAGGTCCTGCTTTTTCTTTTTCTCCAGTTCCAGCTGCCGGCGGATAGTTTCTGGGTCCCTGTCTATGTACTGAATATACCAGCCTTTTGGCGTCTCGTCCACTTTGCACAAGCCTTAAAAACACAGCAGCCACCATAAATTAGCATACAATCAAAGCGAAACATAAATATAAATGTCTTTCATATCTGCATATTTATTCATTCAAACACACTCAAATCAGGCTGAGTGCAGTGGCTCCAACCTGTAATCTCAGCCCTTTGGGAGGCCAACGCGGGTGGATCCCCTGAGGTTAGGACTTTGAGACCAGCCGGGCCAACATGATGAAACTCTGTCTCTACTAAAAATACAAAAATTATCTGGGCGCGGTGGTGCACACCTATAATCGCAGCTACTCAGGAGGCTGAGGCAGGAGAACTGCTTGATCCCAGGAGGCAGAGGTTGCAGTGAGATGAGATCACGCCACTGCACTCTAGCCTGGGGAACAGAACGAGACTCAGTCTCAAAAACAAAACAAAACACCAGATACACTCAAATACATTCAAATACAAAAATTCATGCAGTGTATGGAATTTTCCATATTTACACTTAATGAAATTAAGATACTGTATGTGGATTCAACCGAGGATCAGAATATTCAAAAAAAGAAAAATGGATGGTCACATCTGCACTGAACATGCACTGACATTTCTTCCTTGCCATTTTTTCCTAACGATAGAGTATAAAAACTATTTACATAGCATTTACATTGTATTAAATATTATAAGAAATCTGGAGATGATTTAAAGTATGCAGGAGGATGTACACAGGCTAAATGCAATTACTACATCATTTTATTTTATTTTTGTTTGTTTGTTTTGAGATGGAATCTCACTCTGTTGCCAGGCTGCAGCGCAGTGGCGCAGGGTGTGCTCACTGCAACCTCCACCTCCCGGGTTCAAGCGATTATCTTGCCTCAGCCTCCCAAGTAGCTGGGACTTCTGGTGCGCACCACCACGGCTGGCTAATTTTTGTATTTTTAGTAGAGACGGGGTTTCACCATGTTGGCCAGGATGGTCTCGATCTCTTGACCTTGCGATCCGCCTGCCTCAGCCTCCCAAAGTGCTGGGATTACAGGCGTACACCCCTGTGCCTGGCCCATCATTTTATTTTATATAATGGACTTGAGTATCTGTGGATTTTGGTACCAGCAGGGGGTCCTGGACCCAACACCCCAGGGATATGGAGGGACAACTGTATTATCTTGTGTAATATTTATTCAATTCTATCTAAGTAGTTAATATCCAGTGGTTATATGATGTTTTATTAAGTTAATACAGAAATTATGCTCCCAAAATGGAATCAAGTAACACGACAAATAAAACATTGACCCAATTTGTTTTCTCTTTTCTTTTTCCAACCGTCTCATCCTATGAAGATTAGAAATGGGAAAGAAAAAGCAACTTTAAAATCTCATTCGTACCTTCTCTGCCCAGCCACTTGGTAAAATCGGTCAGAGTTTCCCACTGAGTGGCATTCATGTGGATGTGTTCTCGGTGGCTGATGTATTCATTGTAGACAATGTTGTTGTGGACCCTTTTAGTGCCTGAGAACAAAATATGACACTGATGATCCTGAGAAGATTATGTGATTTATAAAGTTATCATTTGCACAACACTTAAAATCTTTACCAAAGCGTCTCCTGAGAAGTTCTAGGAAGTCATTTCGGAATTCCCTAATAAAGAAAGAAAGGAAAACATTAAGGTAACTTCTACAAACATATAGCATCATCTTTGCAATAGTATAGTTTTTTGCTTTCGTTTTTATTTTTGAGATAGAGTCTCATTCTTGTCACCCAGACTGGAGAGTGATGGTGCGATCTCTGCTCTCTGCAACCTTCGCTTCCCGGGTTCAAGCAATTCTCTTGCCTCAGCCTCCCAAGTAGTTGGGATTACAGGTGCCCACCACCATATCTGGCTAATATTTTTTGTGTTTTTAGTAGAGACAGGGTTTCACCATCTTGGCCAGGCTGGTCTTGAACTCCTGACCTCCTGATCCACCCACCTCAGCCTCCCAAAGTGCTGAGATTACAAGCATGAGCCACCGCGCCTGGCTTTTTAGTGCCATTTTACAGATGAGGAAAATAAACCACAGAAAAACTTAAGTAGGTCATCCAAAGACATACAGTTTTTAAGTGGAGAAAGATTTGAGTTTGGGCAGTCTGAATGCAGAGCCTATGTTCTTTGTCACAATTGTGTTAGAATGAAAGACAGTTTCCCATATTTGAAGTGGAAGAAAGGAAAAACTAAGTTGTGAGAAATAATTTTGTAAGAGTTTTATACTATGATTAACCTTCAAAAGAAGATAAAAATTGAGCAAAGAGAGAATACACTTCTGTTAACATATAAGAAATCATAGAACCTCCAATATTTGAAATATTAGCCATCTATTAAATGTTCAACTGAATAAAGCTTATAAGATAAAGAGTTCTTTGAGTTACTTACTCTGAAAAATAATCCATGAACTGCTGAGGATTTTCTGAAGCCAGCAATAGTTGTCTCTGATGAGATTCGGACATACAATGACACTTAAAGCCATTCTACAAAAAATGTAAAAGTAATAAATTCTGATTTAGATCATCAAAATGGGCTCTAAATAGAAGTATTTAGTTCAAACCCAAAAAAATCTGCTCTTTGATGATAAATTAAAAAATAATCAAATCACTAGCTGTAACTACCCTATCAGGTTTTTCAAAAAATTTTTTACGGAGTTGAGCTTTGCAACTCTGCTAATCAAAGAATAATCCTTGAGATCAAAGAGACAGCAAAAGAGCACTGTAGAAAACAGACATTAATAAGAAACATACCAGGCACAGAAACAGAAACAGAAGAAAGATTCCATTTTTAGACTCAAGTTAACCAACTCTTATGGAGCACTACTTTATACAAAGTGTCAGACAAGTGTTTAAAGCAGTAAAATGGGTCATTAGTGAATTTCCCTCACAGAAACTACTTTCACTCACTTTCTTCTACTTCAGCTCACTATCCAAAATACATTGCTGCATATTCTATTAGCCTTGTTAAACGTATTAAATCTGTAGCTTCTTAAAATGACTGGAAAAAAACATACAAGTTTTCATTTAGTATCTACCTCTCCTTAATATTTGAACCTCATTCTTCACTAGTAATAGAAACAAAAGATGTGCCTTTCTTGTATTCCCTATCTCTATTTTAAGCACGCTCACTCAGGCCAGGAAACCAGAAAACATCCTAGATTCCTTCTTCTCCTTCTACCTTCAATTTAATAGGAAGTCTGTTCGGCCTCTTAACAACCCATATCCAGTCCCTCTGTTCAATCTCACTGACACTGTCCAGATTTCCACGCTCGAATTTGCTCAAGCAGTTTCCTAATCTTTAGACCGTGGACATCTTACATAATTTTTGCCTCTTGTGTATATTACCTATAAGAATCACAGTTATTAGGCCGGGCGCGGTGGCTCACGCCTGTAATCCCAGCACTTTGGGAGGCCGAGGTGGGTGGATCACGAGGTCAAGAGATCGAGACCATCCTGGTCAACATGGTGAAACCCCGTCTCTACTAAAAATACAAAAAATCAGCTGGGCATGGTGGCGCGTGCCTGTAATCCCAGCTACTCAGGAGGCTGAGGCAGGAGAATTGCCTGAACCCAGGAGGCGGAGGTTGCGGTGAGCCAATATCGCGCCATTGCACTCCAGCCTGGGTAACAAGAGCGAAACTCCGTCTCAAAAAAAAAAAAAAAAAAAAAAGAATCACAGTTATTATTTAAATTTATTTTAAAAGAAAACTTGGTATCAGCCTCATAAATAAAAAAAAGCATTGCTTTCCATAAATTAAAAAAATAATAATAAAATGAACAAACAATAAAGTTACTAAATCCTAGAAACCCAAGAGTCAATCAGGGGGATACCGTGGCTATGACCTTCATTCTCTTCTATCTTCCACTATCAGGAGACAAAAGACAGGGAAGGGAAACTGTAGGGGTCACCTTCTCCCTCTCCCAGCCCACCTTCTAGGTAGGAAAGGGCAATGAATAGATCTGAGGGCAAACAGGCATGGAACCACCATAGAGGCCTGACTCTGAAAATTGGTAATTACAGAAAAGAATTCATCCTCTACTCCTTTCCCATAAAAATTGCATCTCAGTATAATGTTTAAGGATGGCCAGACACAGTGGCTTATGCCCATAATCCCAGCGCTTTGGGAGGCCAAGGCGGGAGGATTGTGTGAGTCTCCGAGTTCAAGACCAGCCTGAGCAACACAGTGAGACCTCCATCTTCACAAAATTTTTTTTTTAAATTAGCCAGGCAAGGGTGGTGTGGTGTGCCTATAGTCCCAGCTGCTTGAAAGGCTGAGGCAGGAGGATTGCTTAAGCCCAGGAGCTGGAGGATGCTGTGAGCTATGATTGAGTCACTGTACTCCAGTCTCGGCAAGAGTAAGACCCTGTCTCAAAAAGAAAAAAAATAAGTTTAAGGATAACCAAATAGCCCTAACTGATGAGCAAAAGCTCCTTTGTGCAAAAGCATGGCAGCCAATAATAAATGTCAAAAAAAAATTAGAAAAATAACCTCTTAGCAACTCCTAATTAAATAACTGACTTAGGCAAGGATGCTAAAACACACCAGTAAAATGTTAATGGGAAACTAGATATATAGGCATGATTTCTAAATATTACTCCATTAGTCACTTGCTCTTACAAAGGGGAAAATATTACTTTCTAATGCTACTTACAAGTTGTAACCTTTACTCAATTTAAGTACTACCAAACAATATTGCCTTCCTTATATGATGCTGTATGAAATATATAAGATCACCTATAAAGAATACTATACAATGGGCATGGTGGCTCGGGCCTGTAATCCTAGTACTTTGGGAGGCCAGGGCAGGAGGATTGCTTGAGTCCAGGAGTTTGAGAGCAGCCTGGGAAACATGGTGAGACTCTATCTCTATAAAAATAAAAAAGTTAATTAGGCATGGTGGCATGCACCTGTGGTCCCAGCTACTTGGGAGGCTGAGGCAGGAGGAGGATTGCTTGAGTTGGGGAGGTCAGGGTTGCAGTGAGCCAGTATCGCACCACTGTACTCTGGCCTGGGCTACCGAGCAAGACCTTACCTCAAAAACAAACAAACAAACAAACAAAAAAAACCAACAATATTCCTCCCCCCAAGTGTTTAACCTGAACCTAATCTATGTCACTTACAAAGTATTCTTTCTCCCCAAAATGTTTAACCTAACCCAGTCAAAGGTTTTAGATGTAATTTCCAGTTGACAGAAACCACGAGTTAGAAGGCAAAAGGCAGCTGGGCACAGTGGCTCACGCCTGTAATCCTAGCACTTTGGGGGGCTGAGGAGGGTGGATCACAAGGTCAAAAGATTGAGACCATCCTGGCAAACACAGTGAAACCCCATCTCTACAAAAAATACAAAAATTAGCTGGGCGTGGGGGTATGTACCTGTAATCCCAGCTACTTAGGAGGCTAAGGCAGGAGAACTGCTTGAACCCAGGAGAATGAGGTTGCAGTGAGCCGAGATGGCACCACTGCACTCCATCCAGCCTGGCGACAGAGTGAGACTCTGTCTCCAAAAGAAAAAAAAAAAAAAAAGGCAAAAGACAAGGAGAGGAAACAAGTCAACATACATGGGATGTTACAGGGCACGGCTCAGGCTCCTCTTTTCAACAAGTCAATGTGAAGAAAAAGAAGGCTGGGGGCGGTGGTGTATGACTGTAATCCCAATACTTTGTGAGGCTGAGGCAGGTGAATCACCTGAGGTCAGGAGTTTGAAACCAGCTTGGCCAATGTGGCAAAACCTTGCCTCTACCAAAAATGCAAAAATTAGTCTGGCATGGTGGCAGGCATCTGTAATCCCAGCTACTTGGGAAGCTGAAGCATGAGAATCACTTGGTCCTGGGAGGCAGAGGTTACAGTGAGCTGAGATCACGCCACTGCACTCCAGGCTGACAGGGCAAGACTCTGTCTCAAAAAAACAAGAAAAAGGGGTGGAGGAAAAATGGGTTCTATTCTAAATTTAGAATATAGAGAGAATTAAATTTAGAGAAAACTAAAAGTCCTAATAACCCAGAGCACAGAGGACTTTTTGGGCAGTGAAACTATTTTGTGAGATTTTATAACGGTGAATATATATTATGCATTTGTCAAAACCCACAGGATGTACAAGAGTGAACCCTAATGTGAACTGTGGATTCTGCACGATACTGATGTGTCAATGTAGTTTCATCCATGGGAACAAATATCACACCTTGTTATAGGATGTTGATGATGAGGGATACTGGAGAGGGGGCAGGGGTCCTAATAACCAAATCCGTAACAGTCCATGGCTTTTTATTGCATCTTAATTTAAAGAAACAGCTGGAGGACAACTGAGAAAGTGTGAATGTGTATTAGATGATAAAAAGGAACTTCTATTAATTTTGTATGTTGGTGAGATATATTGTGGTTATATAGATAAATATTCTGAAATTTTAGAGATGCTTATTTAAGTATTTCAAAGTGAAATATCCTGATATTTGTAATTTACTTTAAAATACTTTTTAAAAAGTAAATATGGCAAAATTACTTAAAGTGTTAACTCTGAGGTTATGGACTGCAAGTTTATGTCTCCCCAAAGTTCCTATGTTGAACCCTAACCCCCAAGGGGATGGTATTATGAGGTGGGCCTTTGGAGGTGACTGGGTTTAGATGAGGTCATGAGGGTACAGCCTGTATGATGGACACAGTGGGACCCTGTCTCCAAAAAAAAAGAGGAAGAGAAGTCTCTACTGAGCTTGCTCTATTTGCTTTGTGAGGATAAAGAGGAAGCTTTCTGCAAACCAAGAAGACTCTCACTAGAATCTGACCATGATAGCACCTTGATCTTGAACTTCCCAACATCCAGAATTGTGAGAAATAAATTTCTGTCATTTAAACCACCCAGTCTACTGCACTTTATATGGCAGTCCAAGCAGTCTAAGACATTAGATAATGGACATATAGACATTCATTAATAGAGAGGACTAAAGAGAATAACTGTATCAATGTTAGTCAGTGTGAGTCCCACCTAAAATATCTCTTCCTTCACTTGTAGAAACACTAGATTAGATTATTCCAATTGCCTCAGTGTTCTTCCACCCTTACCCAATCCAGTCCAATCTCCGGAGGAAAATATGATCACAGCACTAGGATGCACAGCATTCCATCAACCACCTCTGTAATGGGGAAAAGTGTACATTCCATAGTGCAGCATACAAGGCTTTTCAAGATCTGCTCAGACTCCTTGAGCCACTCTTTATATTCTTCACTCATTTAAAACTCAACGACAATCCTACAAGTAGGTGGAATTGTTATTCCCTCTTTACAGATAAGTAAAGGAGAATAAGTAAATAACTTGGCCAAGACCACACACGGCTGGCAAATGGCCCAGCTTAACTTTAAATTTTGACAGTCTGATGTATCTATAAACCAGGTAAATCCATAATCTTAACCACAGTATTATTCTGTGCCGCGTACAGTGTAGGTCTCAATAAATGCTTGCTGGATGAGTAGTACTAAAGAGCTTAGCTCTCCTTTTTCACCTGATCCCAAAAGAGGTGTGAATCCTAACCACCCTGTTTCTCTTAAGAGCCAAGTCAAGTCAGAGCTGATGACTGTCACCGGCAGCCCTCGGGCCCGCATCCAGGACCTGATCCTGGACTCCCAGGGGCCCTCCTGGGAAGACGGGCCAGCCCGGGCCCACTCACCTCGTCCCGGCACTGCTTCTGGCACATCTGGCAATACCAGCGCAGCTTCTGCAGCCCCTTGGACTTGATCCTGTTGGCGATAGCCTTGGGAGTAAGAAAATCCGACTTCCCCATGGCGACCACGGCAGCGATCACTTTCTGGACCCCAGTGCCCAGCCAGCCGGAAATGGAACCGGGCTGGCGGCGGTGGGCGGGACAAATCCCTGCTGAGAGGCGGAAGGAGGTGGGGCCTGGGAAGACTGGGTTACAACGCTCGCGAGACTCTCTTCGCCGTAGCGCGAGGAAATGAGACTGAAGAAGAGAGCGAGGTGGGAGGGGCGTGCTGGGAAGCTTCTGCGCACGCGCGCCGCGGCCTGAGTGACCGACCTTCAGCGGAGCTGCGGCTACCATGTTTTCTCGCGCCGGCGTCTCTGGGCTGTCGGCCTGGACCTTGCAGCCGCAATGGTATGAGAGCTTGCGGGAAGATCGCCAGGACTGCAAGGGATGGGAGAGCTCGGGCACGGGGCAGGGAAGCGGGGATGGGCGCGGGGGTCGATCTGGGGTCGTAGGGCCTGGCTGGGCACTTGGCCCCTCGGAGACGCGGGGTAGCGGGGGCTGCAGGATGCGGCTTTGAAGCTGGCGAGGCGTGCGCAGGGCCGGGCTCCGGCCAAGCCAGGTCCCGCCCCGTCCCCTGAGGCCGGAGGGCCACCGGGGACCTCCAGACTGCGGCCTGAGTCCAAACTGACGTCTGGGCGGCCTCGAGTTCCCTCAGCTAATCAGTACTTCCTGAGCTTCCACTGCGAGCCAGGCCCCCAGTCTCGGGGCCTGCAAGGGAACGGGGGCCTGAGTGACAACCCAGCGGAAGGTTAAGTTGTGCTCTCTGTCCTTGACGCCCCGCGAAGCCCTCCAGCGCTGGGCAGACTGATCCTTTAAGATCCGAGCGAGTCACAGAGCTGGCCGTCGAGCACCTCCCGTGTTGCAGGTGCTTTGCTGGGTGCTAGAACGGCGAAGGCGAGCATCCTCGATGCCCCTGAGGGTGGTCTTGGTGCAGAAGGGACCCTACAGATCTGTCTGATGGCGGGGAAGGGAAGGACACCTAGCACTACCTTGAAACCACTTGCTGAAACCGTAACCCTGCAAGGTCATGAAATTGCCCCAAGGTTTTAGGTGAAGGAGTTCGGTGGGCTTTAAGTGGCATTTGTTAACTGCTATGCAGCCAAAGGGTGCCACGCGTCTCGAAAATTTTAAACATTAGTTCCGGGTGGGGGGACCTTGGTTGGGGGAAATGCGTATTAGAAAACCTGGAAGCCAGCAGGTAAAAGTTGGTTTGTGAGTGGTGCTGTTCAGTTTTGAAGCTTGACAGAATCTGGAAGAATTTCAGACACTGCCAAGAGGATTAGAGGCTGTGTGGTAGCAATTCCCTGCTGTTAACAGTATGGAGGATTTCTAAGGTGCAACAGTGCTAAACTAGATTTTTGTATCTTAATTTATGTGAAGGGACCATAAAGCATTAGTTGAAATAAATACATTTGTCATTAGGCAGATAACTGATAGTTAATATAGGAAATTTTCAGAATGAAATCTGTTGTGAATTAGCCATATGAAAATTTTGGTGGCTTGGCCTTGGAAGTCAGATCTTTTTCTTCTCTCTAATATGGAAAAATAACATTCATGGGAATTAAAAGGTCACTGTAGTTGAATTATCAGTTGTATAGACTGTCCCACTTGTTAACTGACCACTCAGCAGCCATTAGCTGAGTGCCTGCACTGCGCCCGGTGGTACTGTGGAAAGTGCCAAAACGTGATGGTGAACAAACAGATGAGGTCTCAGTGAGCTTCCTGGGACGGCGCCTGTCATGCAGTAGTGCTCTGTGAACATCAGCCCTCCTGTCCTTACCCTCTTGCCAGGCATTCATGTTATCTGTCAGTATTTTTAGAACCTTTGTTTCTAAGTTGATCTTTAAAAAAAATGGAAAGAGTTTCTGAAACTAAGACAGAATATTTCACAAAAAATTTTAGAAATACCTTTTTTAAAAGCACCTGTAAGATCATTTGAAGTTCTTTTAGTAAAGGATCATTTTAAATAAGAGCTCTCTGTTGGAGACAACTACTGTTTGGAGCTTAAATCAGAACTTCAATCAGCATATAAAGGTCCTAGTCCTGGCCTTAATCCCGTTGGAATATTGCTTTTAAATCATCAGTCATCAGTCGACAGTGTTCCACTTTAAAAGCATAGTCTGTCCTCTTCCTTTTCACGCATTCTATCACTCTTGCTGCTTAATGTCTCTCCTGCCTCTTCTGCCATTTCTCTTCCCATTAATTACCTTTCGAATTCAAAAATTAAAACCACTCCACATAACTAATTTGGAAGGGGGAAAAATATCTTTGCCTTAAGCATGAAGAGGTATATTTCCACGGTTCTGTTTTGATTACTGGAAGTTTTTAAAAGTACCATTTGTTATTGTTTTAGTTTTTGTTTTCAGAGAGGTTATCATACTAACGTAAACTAATCATTAGGCTTACTTAATTTCACAGTGGTTATTTTAATAGCTGCTAGGGTATCGCCAAAATACCCTAACTTTTTGAAAATTAAACTTTTTCATAAAGTAGCATTTAAGAAAACGGAAATAAAAAAAATCAAGAGAAAGAGTCCCAGATTTTACTGTCTTCAAATCTGGGAAAAACACATTTCTATTTCTTAGTGTTCAGAAGTCTCTGAAATGGAACTGCTTTATAGTAATGTGTCAGTAGTCATAAACCATATACACTGAAAAGGAGATGGCATTTCAGGAGAGAAAAGACAGATTGTCATCTGAGACCATGAGGGCAGATATTTACTAGTAAATGTAAAAAATGTGAGGCAGCAGAGTGTAGTACTGTATAAAGACAGAGACTCTGTAGCCAGCCCTCAAGGGCTCCATTCCGATAGCAGGGATTGAATTCTGATTGCCACTTAGCCGCTCTGTAACCTTGGGTGGGTTACTTAGTGCCTGTCCCACCAGTTCCTCATCTATCAAATAGATGCAATAAAAGTACACGATTCCTTGGGTTAGTGTGAGGATTAGAGTATTTGCAAAGCATGTAGGGCTGTGGGAGAGCCAAACGCTGTATCAGTAGAAAAATGCAGTGTTTTTAAGTATAGTTTCTACATCAAATATAATGTCAGAAGATTGCTTGGACTTGCCAAAAGAGGAAAAGAGGATGCAGTCATGGGTGTGGGTTGGAGAAGTGTGATGGAGTCAGTTTTTGCTGGTGACAGGTGATGGGCTTTTACACATTTACTATCAAGAGTTAGAGGTACTTCATAATTTTCTTTTCCTTGAGATTTAGCCAGTGTTGCTTCTTTTTTGTTTGTTTGTTTGTTTGCTTAAGACAGAGTCTCTCTCTGCTGCCCAGGCCAGAGTGCAGTGGCACCGACCTCAGCTCACTGCAATCTCCACCTCTTGGGTTCAAGCAATTCTCCTGCGTCAGCCTCCTGAGTAGCTGGGATTATAGGTGCCTGCCACTGCATGCGGCTAAGTTTTTGTAATTTTTATTAGAGACAGGGTTTCACCATGTTGGCCAGGCCGATCCTGAGCTCTTGACCTTGTGATCCACCCGCCTCGGACTCCCAAAGTGCTGGGATTACAGGTGTGAGCCACCACACTCGGCCAATGTTTCCTTTTTAAGTTTTTATATATCTTAATATGCTTCTTAAAAATCTTCAAAGTTTTTTTGAAGGGTGTCATTCCTGACTCCCTCCTCTACTGCCTTCGTCAGCTATTCTAACAGTGCTGTGTGATCATGGTTAGATAGTGGGAATCCATAGTCCATTTGATTCTTTCTCCATTGAGTTTCTTAGTCTTCTGAGGATTTCTCAGGACATGTAATGATTCAGCGCTTTATCACCTCATTTGCAAAACAAAACAAAACAAAACAAAACCTTTTTTTTTTTTTTTTTTTTTTTTTTTGAGATGGAGTTTCATTCTTGTTGCCCAGGCTGGAGTGTAATGGCGCAATCTCGGCTCACCACAACCTCTGCCTCCCAGGTTCAAGCGATTTTCCTGCCTCGGCCTCCTGAGTAGCTGGGATTACAGTCATGTGCCACCTTGCCTGGCTAATTTTTTGTATTTTTAGTAGAGACGGGGTTTCACCGTGTTAGCCAGGATGGTCTTGATCTCCTGACCTCAGGTGATCCGCTCGCCTCGGCCTCCCAAAGTGCTGGGATTACAGGGGTGAGTCACCGTGCCTGGCCACAAAAATGTTATATTTAATAAAGGTAGCTATCTTTAAAAGAGTTCAATTATCTTATCACTGTTCTTACTCAAATTATACCTAAAAATTAAAGTAGCAACATAGACATCTTCAGAACTAAATGAAAGTTTTAAAACACACGAAATTAGGGCAAGTGCATAGCATAATCACAAAAGATGCTACCTCTTCATACCTCTGGCTTGGAGTACTTAAGGAAACCAAAACCTTCTGTGTTTGTCCAAATATGGTATGCAATTCAAATTTGTTCCATATGGTATTCTCTGACTAGAAACTTATGTCAGTTAAATTGAAGTGTTTGTCTAAAACCATAATATCCAAGTGTGACTTGTTATAGCCAATAAATTTTGTCTTCAGGGGGAAAAGTCATTACTACACCAAAAAAGGAAGGTTGGCCAAAAACTGGTGTTACTTTTCAAGTACGATTATGAAAAGCTGTTGCTAGCAGAATAGTCATGGCAGGTAGTTTGTGCTCTGAAATAACAGAGCTTGTCAGTATTTGCCAGCTTTTATCTTTTCCTTTAGTAGATCCATTCTTAAAACCAAACCTAATATTTTTTGTGCTGAGATGAAAGAATCACCTGAGCCCAGGAAGTGGAGACTGCAGGGCTCCCTGATCACGCCGCTGCACTCTAGCCTAGGTGATGGGAGTGTGACCCTGTCTCAAACCCCAAAACACAATGGTCCACTCTTTCTGTTATACAGTTCTATAGATTTTAACAAATACGTAATGGCATGTATCCATCATTACAATATCATACCAAAGAGCTTTACCACGCTAAAAATCTCCTCTACTCTCCCCAAAACCCTGACCACCACTTCTCAACTATTGCTATGTCCTCGGCTTTTCTGGTATGTCATACATGCAGAATCGTATAGGATTTAGTCTTTTTTCAGACTGCCTTCTCTCTCTTAGCAGTATGCACTTACGTTTTCTCCATGCCTTTTTATGACTTAATAGCTCCTTTGTGGTTTTGGGGAATAATAGTCCATTGTATGGATGTATCAGAGTTAGGTAATCCATTCATTCATGTATTGAAGGATGTCTGGGTTGCACTTTTGGCATCATCAATGAAGCTGCTTTACGTGCTTGTGTGTAGGTTTTATGTGGACATAAGTTTTCACCTCAGTTGGATAAATACTGATTGCTGGATCTTAAATCAAGACCATGTTTAGCTTTATAAAAAACTGCCAAAACATCTTCTTAAGTGTCTGTGTACTATTTTACATTCTTGCCAGCAATCAATGAGAGTTCCTTTTGCTCTGTATCCTTATCATCATTTGGTGGTGAGTTTTTTGGGTTTTATCCATTCTTGCAGGTGTGTCGTGGCATCTTAATGTTTTAACTTGCAGTTCTCTACTGATGTAATACTGAGCATCATCTTATGTGCTTTTTGCCATCTTTTTTTTTTTTTTTTTTTTTTTTTTTTTTTTTT
>NW_022437040.1:3733030-3753532 GCF_009761245.1 Sapajus apella | reverse complement strand
TTTTTTTTTTTTTTTTTTTTTTTTTTTTTTTTTTTTTTTTTTGAGACAGAGTCTTGCTCTGTTGCCCAGCCTGGAATGCAATGGCACAATCTCTGCTCGCTGCAACCTCTGCCTCCTGGGTTCAAGCAATTCTCCTGCCTCAGCCTCCCGAGTAGCTGGAATTACAGGCATGCATTACCATGCCTGGCTAAATTTTTCTATTTAGTGAAGATGGCATTTCACCATGTTGGCCAGGCTTTTCTCGAACTCCTGACCTTGTGATCTACCCGCCTCAGCCTCCCAAAGTCCTAGGATTACAGGCATGAGCCACCGCGCCCAGCTCTGCCATCAATTTATCTTCTTTGGTGAAGTCTCCAGATCTTTTTCCCATTTTTTAATTTGGGTTGTTTGTTCTCTTATTGTATTTTAAGAGTTGTTTGTCCCAACTTAATTTTTTCTGTCGTGGATCATGCTTTTGGTGTTGTATTTAATAACTCATTGCGGAGCCCAAGGCAACTGGGTTTTCTCCTGTGGTATCTTCTAAAAGTTTTACAGTTTTGCAATTTATATTTAGGCCTGTGATTCATTTTAGCTTAAGTTTTTATGAAATTTGTAAAGTCATTGTACAGATGAATACTTTTGCATATGGGTGTCCAGTTGTTCCAGTACCATTCATTTGCTGGGAAGAATATCCTTTCTTCCTTGAGTTGTTCTTGCTTCTTTGTCACAGATCAACTATTTGTGTGGATCTGTTTATGGGTGATTACCGTAACTTGAGAGGAAGCCTTGAAGTCAGGTAGTGTCAGTCCTGACAATATTGTTTGGCTTTTCTAGGTCTTTGGCCTTCCCATATAACCGTGAAAATCAGTTTATTGATATCCACAAAGTAAATTGATATCCACAAAGTAAATTGCTGAGATTTTAGTGCATATTTTAAAAGTTGTAAAACACTATAACATGAAGTTTATCATTTTAACATGTAACTGTGTGTGGGCATTTTTAACTTCATATTCCAGTAGTTCAGGGTTGGTGTAGAGGAATGCAACTAGCTTTTCATATACACTAACCGTATATCCTACAGCCGTGTTATAAATGCTTATTGGTTCTAGGAAGGGTTATTTTTATTCTTTGGGATTTTCTACATAGATAATCATATCATCTATGAACAAAAACAGTTTTATTCTTTCACTTCCAATCTCTATGCCTCTTATTTTCTTGTCTTACTGCATTAGCTAAGACTTCCAGTATGATACTGAAGAAGAGTGATGAATGGGGACATCCTTGTCTTGTTCCCAGTCTTATGGGGAAAACGCCTAGCCCCTCCCAGTAAATCAGGGTTTGTTTTGTTTTGTTTGTTTTAAGCAGGTTGAGGAAGTTCTCTGTTGCTAGTTTGCTGAGAAACTATTATGAATGGGTGTTAGATTTTGTTGAATGCTTTTTCTGCACCTGTTGATTGTATGATTTTTCTTCTTTACCCTGTTGACATAATAGATTATATTATTTGATTTTTTAATACTGAACCAGCTTTGTATACCTAGAATAAATCCCATTTAGTGATGGTGTATAATTCTTTTTAATACATTGTTGGAATCGATTTGCTAATACACTGTTGAGGATTTTTGCATCTAATCTGTGCTCAGGAGAGATATTAGTCACTGTCCACCGAGGTCATTAAATTAGAGAGACCTTAGATCATTCTTACTGCTTTCCTTTCTACTAAGAATGTATATGTGAAGAAGTTATATGCTCACAAATCTAGTCTCCTGTTGCTTTGCCAGCATCTTCGTCCAGGTTCTTGATGTCTCTTGTGAGGCTGCGGCAGCCCATGTCCCCATGTTTTCAATGTTCATCAAAACTCCAACCTAATTTTATGCTTGTCACTGCCATCTGAGATACTTTGCAGAAATACTAAACTGATTTGTAGGCTTATAAACATCCGTTTCCCTACGAACTTACAAATAAGATTTTAACTGATTTCCTTTTTAAAATATTTTAAAATGTTAAATATTTAAAGTAACAAACCCAACTCATGTCTCCAGCTTCCCCGTCTGCCATTTCTCATTCTTTCCTGAACATGAGTCCTCTTAACACGACATCCTGTTCCTGAGAATCCCTCCTTTGTGCACATGTTTACTCATTGCTCAGTTCTCCCATGCAGCTTTGCCCTCCAACACAGGCACTTTTTATGGATTCGAAGGCAGAAAGATAATATTTTTAACATGTCTTCCCCAATTAGGGCAGGAATTCTCTCATATTCATCTTTCACCAATATTTTACTTAAGTCTAATCATTTTCACTACTGCACATTAGCACTTCAGTTTTAAAGACTTGAAAAAAATATAAAATTTTATATAAATGTAATTTTTCATTAACCTTGTTTATGAGGTAATAATATATCAGAGAGCATGTGTTTACCAGTGCCTGGAATGTAGAGCAAATTGGCAAATATTTATTAAGTTGAATTGAAAAAGTTAATAATCAGTTTATATAAAGTGTGCTTTACACGTGTGGTCATGTTCAACTGTATCATTGATTTTAAGTGTTACTGGAAGAGGTTGCTGTGAACTAAGGAAGTTTTTAGAGTGGCTGGCCTTGATTTGAAGTATAGTTGGACAGCCAAACAAGGGGAGGGGCTTTTCTGTCATGGAAGCAAGATAAGCAAAGATATGGCGGTGTGAATAGAGCACGTGTGAGTCAATGGAGCTTTTGACTTCAGGGAAGGTGGTGGTAGAGCCAGGCCAAATAAAAGGAGGCCTTCCATACGGGGATTGGCTCTGCTACTAAGGAATTTAAATGTATGTTTGTTCATATACATTCTGAGTCCTGTATTTGATAGATTGTGCTTTATGGGATAGTCTTTAAATAAATATATTAACTCTGAAAGTTTTTCTTGTATAATGGAACTATTCTTCAAAAAACTGAAACATTTTTAAAACTTTCATCCTCAGGATTCAAGTTCGAAATATGGCAACTTTGAAAGATAGTAAGTATGTTGTTTGTCTCAATATGCGAATTAAGAAAAACTGAATTTTGACAAATACAAATACTTTCAAAAATACACCGCTTTAGCGCATTGTCTGTTTGATCAAAACTGAACAAATGGATTTCCATTGCATGTCTGGGACATTAGACTTGTTCTGAAAAGACTGGTGAGAAAGGACACATGAGAAAGCTGTGTTGTCAGTAGAACGATAGTGATTAACTAGGAAAAAACTAGACTGTTGTAGGTGTGTGTTGGGGGCGGGGGGGGCATGTGAATAATGTTACAGAATTATATGTAAATAATGTTGTGGAATATGTGGTTAAGGCAATTTTCAATACCATTTAAAGTTTTAAATGTATTTTATTGTCTGTGTTGCCATTTGCTTGTCCTATGTAGTAGCTAGTCTTAGTCTTGCCTTTTATTAGTACTAGTTCTAATATTAAGACTGGTTTAGCATCATGCTGTTTATCTCAGTGCTCAATTATTCTGCCTTGCACTTTAGAAAAATATTTCCATAAATTCACATTGAAGTTATACTGTAATTCCTTTGTCTTAACACAGCACTTCTATTTTTTAGTTACCAGGCGACTAAAGTCCATCAAAAACATCCAGAAAATTACCAAGTCTATGAAAATGGTAGCAGCAGCAAAATACGCCCGAGCTGAGAGAGAGCTGAAACCAGCTCGAATATATGGATTGGGATCTTTGGGTAAGGGAAGAGTGTAATTCACAAATTATGAAGAACTGTTTATCACAAGACTACTGATGACTTGTATTTAGAGCTTACAGTGATGTCAGGCCTATCCCAGTAGTTGACGTGTACTTGTTTTTCAGCCACATTCACTTGACACGCAGCAATAACAACCCTGTGCAGGTAGGAACTGTTAGAATCTCTGCTTTCCAGTGAGAAAACCTGAAGCACACGGAAGTTACTTAACTTGCCTAAGATCACAGAAAAGGATGAAGGGCCTCTGTTTGGACATACGTGGTTTAGTGTCAGAGCCCGTGTATTTGTTTGTTTTGTGTTGTTTTTTGAGACAGAGTCTCGCTCTGTCGCCCAGGCTAGAGTGCAGTGGCGCAATCTCAGCTCACTGCAACCTCTGCCACCCAGGTTCAAGCAGTTTTCTGCCTCAGCCTACCGAGTAGCTGGGATTGTCTGGGATTCCAGGCACCAACCACCACATTAGTAGAGATGGGGTTTCACCATCTTGGCCAGGCTGGTCTTGAACTCCTGACCTCGTGATCCACCCAGTTCAGCCTCCCAAAGTTCTGGGATTACAGGCATGAGCCACCGCACCCAGCTGAGCCTGTGTATTTGTTAACCATTATATATGACTATGTTAACTTTTTAATATTCTGAAATTTTCCCAGTTATTAAGTATACCAGCTAAAGAACTTGGAACCAGTGCATTAGATGCAAGGGCTTGATTTCATCCTATGACTTCTAGTGTCGCATTTTAGGACTGCAGTGGGGGCAAAGGGGGAGCACTGCAGTGGAGCTGACTGTGGTCACGGATATGACTCATGATGGGGTTTTGAGAATCTCAGTGATGTTGAAGCAGGAAGAGCAGCTAAGAACCTTCATGTTCAATCACTCTTTCTTATCTTTTCAAAAGCATGAAGACATTTTTCCTTCGGAAATTTATGTAATTCATCCTTAATTAGCATTCTTAATGGAAAAGAGATGTGATATGGCAGTTTAAAAAGAATTTATATTGTGTTTTTAGATGCTTTTATACTTACTTGATTATGAATTTATCTTGGAAATAAAGTTGTAAAGAGCTGAAAATGGGAAAGAAGTTCCTATTTTAACTTGTAATTACATTCTTTCTCTTTTTTATGATCACGCTATCTTGTCCTGAGTTGAGGCTAAAAGAATTTTTAACTTAAGGAAGATTTATGCAAATTTGATAGTAAAGAAAATCATGTAGTGAACCCCTGTCTACCAAATCCTCAGTAATCTCAACTTACAGCTGTCCTTTGTGGGCTTTTGGGTTTTTTTGGTTTGGTTGGGGTTTTTTGTGTGTGTGTTTTTGTGTTGGTTGGTTTTTTTTTGAGGTGGAGTCACACTCTGTTGCCCAGGCTAGAGTGCTGTGGTGCAATCTCTGCTCACTACAACCTCCACCTCCCAAGCTCAAGTAATTCTCTTGCCTCACCTCCCCAGTAGCTGAGATTACAGACCTCCGCCACCATACCTGGCTAATTTTTGTTTTTTTAAAAGAGACAGGGTTTCACCATGTTGGCCAGGCTGGTCTCAATCTCCTGACCTCAGGTAATCCACCTGTCTCGGCCTCTTAAAGTGCTGGGATTACAGGCGTGAGCCACTGTGCCCCACTCAGCTTACAGCTGTCCTAAGAATGCTTGCTTCCACTAGTCAATTGCCAGCTAAATTTAAATGCATATTTTGAAAATAACCAACTGCTTTGTAAATAGAGATTTACTGTATTTAGCGTAAGTTGCATATAAAAAATTACTGCTTTGGTTTGTTTTTAAGCTCTGTATGAGAAAGCTGAGATCAAGGGGCCTGAAGACAAGAAGAAACACCTCCTTATTGGTGTGTCCTCAGATCGAGGACTGTGTGGTGCTATTCACTCCTCCATTGCTAAACAGATGAAAAGCGAGGTTGCTACACTAACAGCAGCTGGGAAAGAAGTTATGCTTGTTGGAATTGGTGACAAAATCAGAGGCATACTTTATAGGTAATTTAAAGATATATTGTTTATTTTCATAAAGGTGCAGCATGAATAAATCTTCTCTCAGACGTTTTGACAAACTATCAAAACCTTCAAAAGTTTATTTAAACAAGGAATTCTTTGGGGGTGCCTTTTTTGGTATACTCACAGGGAGGTGTTTGTTTAGTTTTTCTTTTTTTTTTTTTTTTTTTTGAGACGGAGTTTCGCTCTTGTTACCCAGGCTGGAGTGCAATGGCACGATCTCGGCTCACCGCAACCTCCGCCTCCTGGGTTCAGGCAATTCTCCTGCCTCAGCCTCCTTAGTAGCTGGGATTGCAGGCACGCGCCACCATGCCCAGCTAATTTTTTGTAGTTTTAGTAGAGACGGGGTTTCACCATGTTGATCAGGATGGTCTCGATCTCTTGACCTCGTGATCCACCCGCCTCGGCCTCCCAAAGTGCTGGGATTACAGGCTTGAGCCACCGTGCCCGGACTAGTTTTTCTTTTTCGAGGATATATTGGAACATACCTATTTTCTTTCCCCTATTTTCTGTCTTTGCTTCTTCATGCGGACCATAAGTTGAATACCATGAGAATCTCAAAAGCTATTGGCATTAAGCCAAACGAGGCATCTGAGCAGCTGTTAGAGCCTGGAAATGTTAGCTCCTAATGTTCATTAGGTTTAGAAGGAGAGGAATAAAGGCAAAGAGAATATAAAACAAGACAGACCGAATTTTTATTACTTCTTTGCAGGTGCTGAGGGAAAGGAATTATGATAGACAGTGTGTGGAACAACTTAAGACCTGATCTGTGGTGATAATGTTTTCTCCTGCCCGTCCTCTATGCTCTGTCAACAGAAGTCTTGTTAAACTAGTTTATGTGAGCTTTTGCTTTTCTTATAGGACTCATTCTGACCAGTTTCTAGCGGCATTTAAAGAAGTGGGAAGAAAGCCCCCTACTTTTGGAGATGCGTCAGTCATTGCCCTTGAATTACTAAATTCTGGATATGAATTTGATGAAGGCTCCATCATTTTTAATCGATTCAGGCAAGAAATATTTAAAAATCAAAGCTTTTTTATGTTCATGTTTTTGTTCATATTTTGAATTAACAGTTAAAATTATTTTGAGATTTATATTTGTTTTTGTCAACTCTAGGTCTGTCATCTCCTATAAGACAGAGGAAAAGCCCATCTTTTCCCTTAATACCATTGCAAGTGCTGGTAAGTAGTTTTTCTATGACACATATTTTTTTTCATGTAGAATGGAGAGATTTGTACACTAAGGCAGACAATGTCAGGTTGTCTGGTGGTAGCCATAGCAAATGATTTGGGGCTGTTTCTTTTTTCTTTTTCTTTTCTTTTTTTTTTTTTTTGAGACTGAGTCTCACTGTGTCACCCAGGCTGCAGTGCAGTGGCATTATCTTGGCTCACTGCAACCTCTACCTCCCGGGTTCAAGGAATTCTCCTGCCTTAGCCTCCCAAGTAGCTGGAATTACAGGCACATGCTGCCATGCCCAGCTAAGTTTTGTAATTTTAGTAGAGACAGGGTTTTGCCATGTTGGCCAGGCTGATCTTGAACTCCTGACCTCAGGTGATCCACCCACCTTGGCTTCTAAAAGTGCTGGGATTACAGGCATGAGCCACTGCGCCTGGCTGATTTGGGGCTGTTTCTGAGAAGTGCCATCTCTTGACTTCCGTGATACTTAACTCAGTCATTGTTCAATATCTCCTGTCTATTCCATCATTAATTGAACAAATCAGTATCTATTGAGGTTCATCATTAGACTTTTTTTGTTCTCAAGGATTGAAGAGCGTAGCTGGAAATTGGCTTTGCAATTTATCTTTTGGACCTGTAGCTACAATACAACAGAAGCTCTAGAATAGAGAGTTGAACAGTGTTCACAACTAATTTACATTGACCAACTCAATTCTCTTATTTTATTGTTCGAATATAGTCGTCATTGATCATTGAAGCCTCCTGGAATAATATTCTGGAACTGATCTTAGTTTTCTAAGTCTTTTTTCCCTTGTATATACCATCTATTTTCATCTGTTTTCTAAGACTTCATCTATTTTCAAGTATGTACTTTACATGTTAATGTTTCTGAAATTGAGATACCTCTACCAGCCAATGGAATATCATTTCTAATCGACAACATTGTTTTCTCTCCTAATGAGAAATAAAGTAGGTGTTACAACCAGCACCATTTTCAGTTTGATGAAATATAGTACTGTTTCACCACTTGACCCCAATGAATGAATTTTGAAATGTACTATTAAGTTTCTACAACATTAAAACTACAACTTATATCAAGTTTCTGGTTCTCCCACTCTTTTCCTGTGCTTAGAAAGGTTTTCTGTCTCTCATTTTCCAGATTGATACATTCAGATTTCTTCACTAATGAAATGACTAAGTTGGAATTATTGCACAGGTTGAGTATCCCTTGTGTGAATGTTAGGACCAGAAATGCTTGGGATTTCAGAATATTTTCATATTTATAGTGCAGTATCTTGGGGATGGGGCCCAAGTCTATATACCTTATACACATAGCCTGAAGGCAATTTTATGCAGTATTTTAAATAATTTTGTGCTGGAAACAAAGTTTTGAATGGGACCTGCCACACAAGGTCAGGTGTGGAATTTTCCACTTGTGGCATCATGTCAGTGCTCAAAATGTTTCAGATTTTGGAGCACTTCAGATTTTGGACTTTGGGATTAGGGATGCTCAACCTGTATTATACTATATTGATTTCATTCATTTTTGTATTGGAAAAAGCACTGAGTGCTTGCTAATGCTGTCGAGATGGCTTCATAACCACGAAATATGGTACAGTTATTTCAGATATTGACTTAGTTTTTCTAATGTTACACATGTGGAATAGAATATTAAATGCTTTACTTACACATTATATTTTGCTAAAAATATGCTATCATCTACAGTGTGGAAACAGATGAAATTATTGGAACAAGTTCCTTTACCTTACATTAATTTCTGCTCTGTAATTATAAAGTATTTTACGCTGAAAAGCTGTTTTTGATGAATTAGTATTTGCTCTATATAACTTCAAAGGAACTCATCACTTGTTTTAACAGAGAGCATGAGTATCTACGATGATATTGATGCTGATGTGCTGCAAAATTACCAAGAATACAGTCTGGCCAACATCATCTACTACTCTCTGAAGGAGTCCACCACTAGTGAGCAGAGTGCCAGGATGACAGCCATGGACAACGCCAGCAAGAATGCTTGTAAGTACACAATGGGGACGGTGCCAGCAGGGAAGCTTGTGAGCACACAGTGAACCTCAGCTGAGAGGAGTCCATTGCCGAGAGTAGCTTCAACAACATTAACATAATAGTCCTCTACCTGTAGGAAAGTATATCTTGATAGGTAGATGACTTCCAAGTACTGTGAAAAGTTATCCTATGGAAGATGTAAAAATATCTTCATAAAATTTTTTGAGAGACCAATTTTGGTATCCAAATATCTCTCATTTTTTTTTTTTTTTTTTTTTTTTTTGAGACGGAGTTTCACTCTTGTTACCCAGGCTGGAGTGCAACGGCGCGATCTCGGCTCACCGCAACCTCTGCCTCCTGGGTTCAGGCAATTCTCCTGCCTCAGCCTCCTGAGTAGCTGGGATTACAGGCACGTGCCACCATGCCCAACTAATTTTTGGTATTTTTAGTAGAGACGGGGTTTCACCATGTTGACCAGGATGGTCTCGATCTCTTGACCTCGTGATCCACCTGCCTTGGCCTCCCAAAGTGCTGGGATTACAGGCTTGAGCCACCGCGCCCGGCCCTATATCTCTCATTTTTAAATTAAGCAACAGAAGTTAGTGAACAAGTTATTCTTTTCCAGTTTCAGATTTTATTGTGTAATCTTTTTGTTTGGTTTGTAGCTGAGATGATTGACAAATTGACATTGACATTCAACCGTACCCGCCAAGCTGTCATCACAAAGGAGTTGATTGAAATCATCTCTGGTGCTGCAGCTCTGTAAGTAATTCTAGATTGTTGCCTTCAGAGAACTCTTTTTCCTCTTACTGTGTCTGCTTGTTTGGATGCTTAAAAGTTTTTTGTTTTTGTCGTTTGAAGTTGAAATGACTCATTGCTGAATCTTGCACTCTAACTCTTAGGATATAAAGATTTGGTAAAAAAAAAATGGGATCTCTTTGGTTTGTTTTTATTGTTTCAGCTGGAAACACTCAGGCTTAGTTTTTACCTTTCTAAAGCATTAGGAATAAGGATGTGGATAATTCAATACCATTCATGAAATCTTGTTTTGGAATTTAAATAATTGTAAGCCAAGCTTTCTGAGTTACAGAGCTAGTTTCAGATTTGCTTTTACATAAATCTGTAATAAACCATTGCATGTTGAGAATGTCCAGGAATTTTTTAATCATTAGGTTCTCTATATTAGTACTGTAAGGTAGTATAGCCATCCCTCGGTATCTGCAGGGGACTGGTTCCAGGACTCTCTCTTACCTCCCCCAGGATACCAAAATCAGAGATGCTCAAGTCCCTGATATCAAATAGCACAGTCTTGCATATCACCAGTGCACAACCTCTCATATACTTTTAATTATCTCTAGTTATGCTTACAATGCTATGTAAATAGTTGTTGTACTGGTTTTTGTTTTTATTTGTTATTTTTTATCTTTTTTCCAAATATTTTACATCTGCTGTTGGTTGAATCCATGGATACTGACGGCCAACTATATACTGCTTTCCTCAAGAAAATTTCTTAGTTGCTGAGAAACTTGAATGTTGATGAAAAAAGGGTTAAGATAATGGGAATTTTATTCAAAAAGTTATTAAGTTGAATACCCACCCTATGCACAGTACAGTGCTAGACACAGTGTTCAGTAAGTGATTCTCTCTTTTAAGGCACTTATATTCTAATAGGCTAAGAAACATACAGGTAATTGTGATGAGATAAAATGTGAAGTAAGTTCTTTTTGACTCGTTCCTTCTTACACAGTCAGTTACCATGTTCTTTAAGTTTTACCTTCTAAATGTCTCTTGAATCTTCCCCCTTCTTTATGCCCGCATAATACAGATCCTTGTCATTTCTCTCCTGAGTTAAAAAAGATAATTATGTGAGTGCCCCTTAAGTGCCAGGCCCTGTGCTAGACACTGAGGATACAGTGGTAACAGTATTTGCCTTCAGAGAGCTCAGTCTTAACAGTAAAGACAGACACTAAGTAAGAAACCATAGCAGAACAGAGGTTACTAAACTGTGGCTTGGAGCTAAGAATGGTTTCTATGTTTTTAAAGGATTATAGGAAAGAGAGTGATAGTGTGTGACCTGCAGAGCCTAAATACTGTGTAGCCCTTCACAGAAAAAAATTGCCCATTTTTGTGACAGGGCTATGAGGAAAATAACAGTCCATTCTCTATTATACATTCATTCTGCAGAAACACTTGATGTATGTGATCCTATTTTTTCTGGTCACCAGTACTCTTTCCAGTCCTGTCTCTTACCATTACCATTTCTCACTTCCTTGAACCTCAGCCACCTTTATCTACTTCCGGATCTACAGATTTGTCACGCTGTTTCTCGCGGCCAGAGAGTGGCATGTGCTTCAACCTGAAGAGCCACTATTTCTCCCCTTGCTCCCTTGATTCTTTATCTGACTGCCTCCTGTGTATCCTTCCTTACTCAGCTGGGGGAATCCTTTCTTCCAGAAAACACTCCTTCCTTCAGTCTGAGTGAGGTAGCCTTCTTCAGCATCTTGGCTTCCGTTTAGCTCAGCTCTTATAGCCTTGTCGGAATTGGCTTTTTATTTGTCTTTGTGTTCCTTGAGGCTAGAATGGGACCATATCTTACTCACTTTTGTGTCCCCATCGCCTGGCACATACGTCCTTCGTGAATGTTGAATGAATGAATGAAATCCCATGTGTATTAAGAAGTGGAAGTTCAGAAGAGGGACATATACATTTTATTGGGTGTATGGAAAGGTGGGCCCATGTTTAAGAGTCAGGGGAAAGTTCACTATTTAAAGTGCTCCTTAACCGTTACCTTTCAAGGGTAGAAACTGGGCAGAATGCCGGAGAGACACAGAAAGAACCGATTGAGCCACAGAGACTGTTGTGTAAGCTGGTAGTTAGATCCGTCAGCCTTGCTATCCTAAGCATTCTTCTTCTCTTATTTTACTGTCTAAGCACAGCTTTGTTAGGACTAACCCATTCACAGCCTGGTCACCAGTGTTCTGTTAGCATCACAGAATACAGTCTCATGGTATCTAGCTTGATGAACTCGGTTAGGATACTCTCTCTGTTATTCAGCTTTGTCATCTGTAACATGGGGACTCATACAAGGACTAAAACCTTCTATTAGCCATTATCCTTCTTGCCATCTACCCCATGTTAAAGCCAGGCTGATTTCTTCTTGGATCTTAAGTGTGAGAAAGCCTGAAGGAAGGAACCACATGCTGAAGGTTCGTGGGCTGTGTGAGATCCAGAGAACCCAAGGGTTTTTTTGCTCTTGAAAAAGGAATGTTAGGTATAACCTGTGATGATACAACTTCTGCAAAATTGAGGATCAGCCTATTTCTTCATTAGGAATGTAGGAACTGACTTAAAAGTAGCAAAATCAGCTGAGTGCAGTGGCTCACTCTTGTAATCCTAGCATTTTGGGAGACCGAGGTGTGTGGATTGCTTGAGCCTAGGAGTTCAAGACAAGCCTGAGCGACATAGCAAGATCCTGTCTCTACAAAAATGAAAAAATTAGCCAGGAGTGGTGGCATATGCCTATTGTCCTAGCTACTCAGGAAACTAAAGCAGGAGGGTTGCTTGAGCTGGGAGTTTGAGGCTGCAGTGAGCTATGATCATGCCACTGCACAAAACCGAGAATGCAGAAAAAGGAATCCATATAATTAGAAATTGAGAATTAAGTTTTTGCTTTCTAGAACAGTAATCTAAATCCTTATATAAAAAATTAGCTATGCAGTGCCAAGTTTAGCCTGCTTGTGAATGGACTTGCATGCTCTGTAACCTATCAGTTACTATGAATCAAGATTAATAATATTTAAACATATTTGGAAAAGAAACAGATCAAAAAAACAAAACAAACATATCTGGCTATTTAGTAATAAGATTTAAGAGCATGAGTAAACCATAGTATTTGAGGTGCCAAGTATTAGTTGGCAGCCTAAAAACTCTAAATGTGGCTGGGCACAGTGGCTCACGCCTGTAATCCCAGCACTTTGGAAGGCTGAGGCAGGCAGATCACCTGAGGACAGGAGTTCAAGAACAGCCTGGCCAATGGCGAAACTCTGTCTCTAAAATTAGCTGGCCGTGGTGGCAGGCATCATAATCCCAGATACTCGGGAGGCTGAGGAAGGAGCATCACCTGAACCTGGGAGGAGGTTGCAGTGAGCCGAGATCGTGCCACTGCACTCCAGCCTGGGCAACAGGATGAGACTCCATCTCAAAAAAAAAAAAAAAACACCTCTAAATATATTGTGTTAATTTATAGAAAAATTGTCATTTAAATTATGTGTTCGTAGTCTTGCCTACTTGCATGAACATGTTTTTATTGCTTCTAACCTGGAATGAAATCTATGTTGTGTAACAGTCATTGAGTCTATTTTAAAGGAATCTTGTGGTAAGTATTTTTGCATGATACACTCAAGGGATCAAGTTTAAAAATTGACTTACTTTTATTGGAAAGCATATGTGATTAACTAGCATGGATTGCTTCTTGACCTGCTTGTTTTGTGTTTGTCTTTTTCTTCTAATACAATAACCAGGGATTAATGAAAATCAAGTTCCATCCTCAGACAAGAGGTAAAGTTTACACTTTCTTCCCATATCTGTTCAGAAAAGAAACCTATTCAGATATAAGTGAAGCTAGTTTAGTAATCCTCGAAGTGTCCTCTGAGAGATTTAGATGGATGGGCCACTTTATAGTAGCAGCCAACTCATGGGAGCACCTGGGCAACGCTAGTGGACTTTTTTTGTAGTGAGTGTGGTGATCATACAAAATGTGGATATAAGGAAATCAACTTTGAGGATAGACATTAACATTATTTTGAGATATTACATAAAGGTTGGTGAAGAGTGGTGATTCTCAAACTTTATGGTCTCAGGAACCCTTAATGCCTGATTGATTTAGCAAAAGCCAGCTAGATTTTCATCTGTCTACTCATTTTGTTATGATGTCTGGATCACGTGGCCTCTGGAAAACTCGACTGTATACTCAATAATGAGAATAAAACAGGCAAAATAACATTATTATGAAAATAGTTTTGCCCTCAGGAACCCCAAGAAGGGTTCCTCAGACCAAAATTTGAGAATCAGTGGTATAGAGTAACACTTTATTGTGTAAATTCAGTTCTCTGTACTCCACTTAAGTATGTATTAATATTTCTCTTGACATAAATATTTTCCCAAAAAATACTGTTTGATTTTTTTATTTGTTCTGTACTTTGTTTTCCAGGTAAAAAAGGAAAATTCAGCCAGCTGATTTTGTTTTTAGCTTACTGCTGCTTTGTCAGAAAAAACTTTCTCCATTGTTTGAATTATCGAAGACAACAAGATATTTGTAAATTATCTTACAATAAACAACTTAAATAAGAAAATCATTGTTTTTCTTATATAAGAACAATAGATATAGTTTTTGAAATGGGATGATACTAAAACATTTAAAAATATTAACACGCTACTATTAAAATTTTCTAGTAGAAGATAATTTAAGAGGCTCTTTTGATTTGATAGTGCTCCACTGACTTTTAAACGTCTAGCCTCTGTGGGGATAAGGTAGAGGGAAGGGGCTGCAGGCTACAACCTCAGCCCGGTTCTATGCCCTACTACGGCCTTAAAGAACAGTCAACGAGGCTGGGCATGGAGGCTCATGCCCGTAATCCCAGCACTTTGGGAGACAAAGGCAGGTGGATCACTTGAAGTCAGGAATCTGAGGCCAACAAAAAAATAAAAATTAGCCAGGCCTGGTGGTGCACACCTCTAATCCCAGCTACTCAGGAGGCTGAGGCATAAGAATTGCTTGAACCCGGCAGATGGAGGTTGCAGTGAGCTGAGATCACGCCACTGCACTCTAGCCTGGACAACCGAAGCAGACTCCATCTCAAAAAAAAAAAAAAAAAAAAAAAAAACCACTGGAAGCATTTGCTTAGAATTCTGGATACAAAATTCTAAGCATATACTTACTCTAAATAAATCATTTAAAACATCTTTTCCAAACACAAAAAAATATGATACTCACATTTAAATAACAGTTAGGATTAGATGCCAGAGTTGATTCCACACTCCAAATTGGCCATGCCAAAATATCAGACTTTTCCCTGTTTGTTTAAAATCAGGAACTTAGGGTTTTCTTTAATTACAAAAGCAATATATAAATTCTAAAATATATAAAATTATAAACTATAAAACCCATTCTCAACAAGTTTCTCTTGACTTTTAAAAACAGGTAAATGAATGCATGTATTTAGAATGAATTCTTTAAATATTTACAACTATATTCATAGCAGTGAATAGAAAGGTGATTAATGAACTGAGCAGAGCTTTGGGGTCATTTTCTAAATCCCCTGAAAGTTTTCAGGAGCCACTTCTGAAGGGGTTGGTGGCCGAAGCTATGAGAAAGAAATAGCTCACAACTGAGAAATCAGGGGGAGGTGTCGTGTGAACCAGTACGAGAAACCTTTTGGGAATGTTGGCAAGGAACCAACCCCCTGCTCTGAGGGCTTTTGTCTGGTGTGTGTTTGTGTGTGTGTGTGTGTGTGTGTGTGTGTGTGTGTGCACATGAATGCACGTACCACTATACCTAGCTAATTTTTTTTTAAGAGATGGAGTCTTGCTATTTTGCCCAGGTTGGTCTTGAACTCCTGGGCTCAAGTGATCCTCCTTAGCCTCCCAAAGTGCTGGCATTGCAGGTGTGAGCCACCGTGCCCAGCCTGTTCTGAATTTTGCTTCTAAGCTTGGCTTGGCCTGCCTCCAGTTTCCAGCACAGCAGAACACATCTGTGAGGGTAAATTGAGTGTCTAGACACCATGGAAGGAGGAAAAGCGGGAATCTGAAGTCAGTCAACATAAGAAAACATCTGTGTCTGATCTGGAATACTAGCTCAGCCCTTACCCGCTGTGACCTTGCGCAAGTTACTTAATCTTTCAGTTTTATCATCTAGAAGATAGAGATTAAAAGGTCGTTAGGATTAAATGAGGTAATATTTAAAAATATTTAGAATCTGACTTGGAGTAAGTGCTATATTCTACTGTCTGCTCTATGTAAAAGTGATCACAAGCTTGATATAGCATTTAATGATGCTCTTCCGTATACTGGCACTCTTACTCTCTGAAGATACAATAACGAAACGCTTCCTTGCAGGAGCTTACAGTCGAGGGAACACAAGCAAGTGACAGAATGTGGTAGGTTACAATTAATTGGTGAGCCACAGGAGGGACACTGACTCAATTTGGGAAGAGAATAAGGGACTGAGAATGCCGTCCAGCCTGGAGGAAGGAGGTCTAAACACCCCTCAAGGACCAGTGATCAACAGTAGAGATTAAACTACTAGAGCTAACTGGTGGGGAGGAAGGCTTTCAGGCCAAGGAAGCAGAACAAGCAAAGTCCAAAATCTGTTCAAATGCACATTCTGAGAACTGATACAGAGAATGAGAAAGGCAAGATAAATCTAGAAAGGTGAGTGTGCCATGCTGTGGCTCAGACATGTAGGAAGGAATCAAAGAGTAAGCTTGAAATTTTCCCCCGACTTCTGCCCTCCCCTTTCGCTAAGTGGCATAACACAGTGCAATTACAGTGAAAAGTGTCTACTGGTAACGTTTACTACATAATTCAAACTGCTATCCTTTTATTTATTTATTTTTGAGATGGAGACTGGCTCTATTGCCCAGCTTGGAGTGCAGTGGCAGGATCTTGGCTCACTGCGACCTCCACCTCCTGGGCTCAAGCCATCCTCCCACCTCCGCCTCCCAAGTAAGTGGGACTAAGGCGTGCACCACCATCCCTGGCTAATTTTTATATTTTTAGTAGAGACAGGGTTTCGCCATGTTGTCCAAGCTGGTCTCGAACTCCTGGCTTTCAAGTGGATCTTCAAAGTGATCCACTTTGGCCTCCTGAAGTGCTGGGATTATAGGCGTGAGCTATTTGCTGGAAACACAAGGTACCTAAAGGGCTAGGCCTGTTAATTTTCATATTCTAGGATTGAGCTTCCATCATTACAACTATTGTCTGGAATGTGCCTTTTAGGAAACTGTTTCTCTGTGTGCTGAATATGGAATATTTGAAGCTTTCAGAAATTGTATTATTATTGAAAACTCTAAATGAAGCTTAAGAACTGTGTAGTCATGGCCAGGCACAGTGGCTCACGCCTGTAATCCCAGCACTTTGGGAGGACAAGGCAGGCAGATCACTTGAGGTCAGGAGTTCATGACCAGCCTGGCCAACATGGTGAAACCCTGTCTCTACTAAAAATACAAATAATTAGCCAGGCGTGGTGGCACGTGCCTGTAATCCCAGCTATTCAGGAGGTTGAAGCAGGAGAATTGCCTGAACTCGGGAGGCAGAGGTTGCAGTGAGATGAGATTGTGCCACTGCACTCCAGCCTGGGCAACAGAGTGAGACACAAGTCTAAAAAAAAAAACAGAACTGTGCAGTCACTGGGCTCCTACTGGCACCAACTGAATAAAAAGTGCTGCGTTTGGCTGAAGTTGGGGCTTACTGGTCCTCAACTATAACACTTGTCAACACTGACCGCCACACCCCAGTATTCGCCGTTGCCACGTTGCTCTTGGTCTGTTTCCTCGTCCACCAAGACAGAATGATAAGAATCAGGCCTCGTGGATGAGTCTGAGCTTTGATCCCAGGAAGACATTTCCTTCTACAGATCTTGGTGTCCTGCTAAGCTGTGTGCGGACTCGGCTCATAAGGAAGCAACTGCTCTCCATTTCTGCCCCTGCTACTCTTGAACAAGTTCCTGACTCCTGGCCTCTACCGTTCACTTCTAATCACTCTCTTAAAACAGTAGCTTTATTGAGATGTTATCCACATGCCATGAAATCCACCCTTCTAAAGTGCACCACTCAGTGGTTTTTCTTCCATTCACAGCGTTGTGCTCTAATCCACTCCATATATCATTGCAAGATGAATTGTTCTAAAGGCGCTATTGAAATCTGACTACCAGCTAGGTACTATACTATATATTGGAGGTTTTAGTGAATGAGATGAACACAGATCCAGCACCCCCCTCCAAAGTATACAGCAGAGAATAGAATGATTTTAGTTGTGGACATCGCTCAAACATTAATTACGTTTGCGTTATAATTGGACATCCAAGCAGACATTAGTCATTAGATGCAGTTAGCTACACTAGTATGGCACTCGGGAAAAATCTGAGATAAAGTGTTTTATTAAGGAGTCATCTTCACACAGCTAATGATGAAAACCACTGAGGTGAATCCTATGAAAAGAACAAACACTGTAAACGCAGGCAAAGGCTGCCAGGCATGGTGGCTCATGCCTGTAATCCCAGCACTTGGGGAGGCTGAGGCCAGCAAATTGCTTGAGCCCAGGAGTTTGAGACCAGCCTAGGCAACACAGCGAAACCCCCCCTTTACAAAAAATAAAAAATGAGCCAGGCATGGTGGCATGTGCCTGTAGTCCCAGCTACTCAGGAGCCTGAGGTGGGAGGATTGCTGGAACCTGGGAGGTTGAGGCTGTAATGAACTATGACAGGACGTGGTGGTGGATGCCTGTTATCCAGCTACTTGGGAGGCTGAGGCAGGAAAATTGCTTTAACCCAGGAGGCAGAGGTTGCAATCAGCCGATATACCATTTCACTCCAGCTTGGGTGACAGAGCAAGACTCCATCTCAAAAATAATAATAATAATAAAAACAGGCAAAAACATTAGAGGATAAGTGAAATTTTTGATATTGAAGCCAGGTTTCTCACTCTGGGAGAGACAGGATATGCAAATATGACATGGAAGGAGGAAGGGGCACGTGATTTTAGATTTGAATCAGAAGCATCAGTGTGTACTTTGCACTTTAAAAGCACACATGTTTTTTAGTTGTTTTCACTAAGGCCCCTGAAGCAACAGTTTTCCTGTAGTAATGAAGGTCAGCTGGCACACATCTTGGTTCTAAATAATATTCCTCTCTAGGAAGAACCAGGGCCCTTCAGAGAGATGGCTACTTCCAAGCTTAGAGCAAGGGAAGCACCAGGGGAGCCTGGAAAATCTGACACCCAGTAGCAAGTCCTCCATGAATGATGGTGACACAGTACAAGAATACAGTGGCCGGCTCAAAAGGGCTTTCACTGGCCAAATACTGGACAATTTAAGCAGCAAGAGAATCACAGAGGTAACGGATCATAACACACCAAATAAAAGAATCCCTGGCTGGGTGTGGTGGCTCACGCCTGTAATCCCAGCACTTTGGGAGACTGAGGTGGGCGGATCACCTGAGGTCAAGAGTTCGAGACCAGCCTGACCAACATGGAGAAACTCCATCTCTACTAAAAATACAAAATTAGCCGGGCGCGGTGGCGCATGCCTATAATCCTAGCTACTCGGGAGGCTCAGGCAGGAGAATCACTTGAACCTGGGAGGCGGAGGTTGTGGTGAGCCGAGATTGCACTATTGCGCTCTAGCCTGGGCAACAAGAGCAAAACTCCATCTCAGAAAAAAAAAAAAAAAGAATCCCTGACCACATAGCAGTACTAGAGAAGGTGGGGAAGCACTCCATTACAGAAGAATGCCTGCTAATAAATGTAGAACACCTGACAGGACTAGAAAAATCACCACTTTGTAACCACCAATGTATTCATGCATTAAGAGATCAGAAATGGATGCCAATAAAATCACCAAGGTGGAAAGTTGTGGAGAAGTAGGTTTTTCGGGTAGTCTCAAAGTATTACCTTATAGGTCAGGTGTGGTGGCTCAAGCCTGTAATTCCAACACTTTGGAAGGCCAAGGCAGGCAGATCACTTGAGATCAGGAGTTCAAGACCAGCCTGGCCAACCTGGTGAAACCCTGTCTCTACTTTAAAAAAAAAAAAAAATCAGCTGGATATGTTGGTGTGCACCTGTAGTCCCAGCTACTTGGGAGGCTGATACAAGAGAATCACTTGATCCCAGGAGGAAGAGGTTTCAGGGAGCCGAGACTGCACCACTGCACTCCAGCCTCAGTGACAGAGCGAGACCCTATCTCAAAAAATAAACAAACAAATAAAAGGATTACGTTATGGATTGCTTATTAATTTCAAAGCAAAAAAAGGTGACATTCTGATGGAAAGATCTAGCAGATGCCATGTTTACAAGTGATCAAACTTTGTCACCAACAACAGGACAAGCTGACAACGTACCTGATACAATAATACAGCTGGAAGTACAGATCACCTGAGTAGGAATATTCTTGCCAAAAATCTTTTCTTCTGACCTAATCAAAGGAGAAAACAGACAAATACTGCAAGATATTTTTCCTGAACTTTGTAAAAATGTGTTATAAAAGACCAAAGAACAACAATAACAAACAAAAACAGAAACACAACCAGTGGATTGATCGCATTAAGAGAGACTAAAGAGAAACATGACAGCCATATGCAATGAGTGCTTCTTGATTCAATCCTGAACTAAAAATTTTTAAAAGCTCTCCTGGGGCCGGGCGCGGTGGCTCAAGCCTGTAATCCCAGCACTTTGGGAGGCCGAGGCGGGTGGATCACGAGGTCAAGAGATCGAGACCATCCTGGTCAACATAGTGAAACCCCGCCTCTACCAAAAATACAAAAAATTAGCTGGGCATGGTGGTGCGTGCCTGTAATCCCAGCTACTCAGGAGGCTGAGGCAGGAGAATTGCCGGAACACAGGAGGCGGAGGTTGCGGTGA
>NW_022437040.1:3662975-3728030 GCF_009761245.1 Sapajus apella | reverse complement strand
GAGCCACTCCACCCCATCAAGTCAATGACTCTTTGGGGATGCTGGGTTCCCAATAGGTGGATGACATGGGGTGGAGACGGGAGTTTCTCCACTTACATCACTTCCAGGGACCCTCCTGAGAAATTGTTCTTCCGGTCCCTGCCACTCAGGGTTCTCCAGGTTTATAGATCCTATTTCCAAAAAGGCAAATGCTTTCACCAGAGGACACAGCAGGAGTCCCACTGAAATAGTAGCTTCAGTTGCTGCCTGGGCACTTCCACCCAGACTGCAGCTGAGAGAGAAGTCATCTTTAAGAGGTCTGTGGGTACCTCTTACCCAATTTGGGGTATTATTTTTCCCAGTTCTGATGGCATAAGGACATGTTCAGCAGCCACCATCTGAAAAGGGCTTGGAAAGCAGGGGCTCAGGCCAGCACATGGGGGTCTGCATTGTGCCACCAGGTAAGCTATTGAGACCACAAGTGAGAGAAATGTAGAATTGAGGAGGAGAATACATAGTAACAGCTGAGGCCCGGCTGCAGCAGTCGGGGCTCTAATTTGTCTCCTGACCTTCCTCTTTAATGTCTTCCCTAGGGAAAGGGCCCCCTCCAGAATCCTGGAGGAGCTGTTCCTCAAACCAAGTGTCTCTGAGGGTAAAAGGGATGAACTGTGATGAATGCTAAATGCACTGCTCAGAGCCCCTCAGGACTGAAGGACTTCAGCTGTCCTTGGACTTGAATGGACTCAGCTGCAGGCAGTTCCTTTGCCTACTTTCCCAGGCAGCCCTCATGCATGGCCTGTTCCCATGTGAATAGAAAGGTCCAGCCTTCTTGTTTGGATTCAGGGAAGCTCTGAAGGTCCGCTCCAGCTAGAGCGCCCTGTGAGATTGGCTTGGCTGAGGCTTTCCTTGCCCAGCATTCACTGCACGTGGCTTTCACTCCTTCCCCCAAGTCCCAGGAGGACTCCTCAATGAACTTTCTGCAGGCTTATCTCGATCTCAGAGCTGACTTCCTGGGAACCAAGCCTGTGACATATGATCATGTGTGTCGCTATGCGGGGGAATGTTCTTGTTTTGGGGTGACCCATGTTGAGGTGTGGTGAGGTTAAATGTTATGAAGTTTGCAGCTTACTTTCAAACTGCTGGAAAAAAACTTGTGTGCATATATAAATACACAAGATATAGTAAATGTGGCAAAATGTTAACAATTGGTGAATCTAGATGAAGTGTATACCTGAGTCTATGATTTTGTTTCAACTTTTCTGTAGGTTTGAAATTTTCAGAAATAAAATCCCCTCCCCTATACACAGAAAGGCAAATGAAGAGGAGCAAACACCCAGGGTGGTGGTGGCAGAGACAGATTTGTGAAATCCAAGGCGCAAAAGAGTTTCAAAGTTATGGTAGTGTCCAACATTATCAAATGGCTACAAAATAATAAGGCTAGGTCTGAAAAGTGTCTCACAGATTTAGCAACAAAATGTTGCTGATAACTTGGGGACAGATGTCCATGGACTAAATACAGGCACCTTGCCATATAGTACCTTGCTTCTCTGCAGATCGCCATTTAACTGAAGAACCATAATTTCACTTCTGTTGCGTTTCCCAGACTCAAAAATTTGAATATCATGTTCCAAGTTCTGGAATAGTCCCTGTAGGAGGAATACAGAGCCACTCATAAACTCACAATTTATTGGAGGAGCACACAAACTCTTATACTAACTACACTGTGATAGGTACAGAAAGGCGTATTTAAGAAACCGCATAGTTCAGCCACTACAATCGAGCTACTGGAAGGCTGAATCTAGACTTGCTGTGGGATCAGCTTGGTTTTTGAGATGTGTTCCCAATTCTGAATTTAAAAGTCAAGGTATTTATCCCCAAATCCCGATTTCTGGCAATATTTGGCTGGAGCTGGGAGAAGGCTCTGGGATAGGCAACCGTTCCCAGGACACTTGGCCTGCGACACGGGTTTGAGGCTCTGGTTTGACCTCTGCAGGCAGCCGAGGTCCCCATCCCCCTACAGGCCACAGCCGCGATTTGCAAATCGCACAGTACAGCCCACAGGGAGCTCACCTGGTTTGAAAAAAAAAAAAAGTTTTATCTCAACCAGGGCTGGGATTAGAATGACATGAGTGAGGCAAGAGTTTATGGCATGGGTTTGGATTTTTAAAAAAACTATTAAAATATTATCGATCTTGATGACTGAATTTTTCGGGGGCCCCATTAATTTGGCACAGAGGCCTCCTCCTGTTCCCCGCCCTATTGCGAAGGGCTTTAAAGGACATGCGGAACAGCTTGGGCTTTATTTAATCTGTGCAGTGGCAAGCAGCTCAATACATAGATTTTTAGCAGAAGTAAGACCAGCGCAGGTCTGCGTTTGGCGAGCATCTCAAATTCCCACGCCCCAAACTTCTCTCTAGCACTTAACCCTCTAACATGACTAACGTTATTAATGCTAACTCTCTAACATGTCAATGTCCTATCCCAGATCCCTCGTTTGCCCCTAAAACACGGGCATTTTTGTCCCCGCTCTTCGTCCAGGTGAGCACCCCTGGGAAGCGCCCCAGCAGCTGCCACCCCCGGCGCCTCCTCCACCTGCGCGCCGCAATCCCGCTTCCGGCCGGCTTCCAGGCCTCAGAGGCGATCCCGAGGCGTCGCTCCGCTCCCACGGGGCGGAGCTTTCTCATCGGTGCGCTCGGCATTCGGCTCGTGCTGCCTCGCTCCGGCGGCCGTCCAGCGGGAGGCGGAGCGAGTCCAAAATGGCGGCTCTCAGGCTGGCGCGCTCCGTGCTGCTGGGGCTTTGAGGTGGTCGCCGGGGGTCCGTGGGACCATTATCCCGCCGCGGAAGCCCTAGAGGATGAATCGGGGGCCCTGCTAAGGTCTGGCGGCGGGGCTGGAGAGCAGTGGCAGCAAGGGCTGCGGTGGCGTCCACGCAGCGGGATGTGCGAGAGTTACTCCAGGTCGTTGTTGAGGGTCTCGGTGGCGCAGATCTGCCAGGCGCTGGGCTGGGACTCGGTGCAGCTCAGCGCCTGCCACCTCCTCACGGACGTGCTGCAGCGCTATCTGCAGCAGCTGGGCCGGGGCTGCCATCGGTACTCTGAGCTCTGTGAGTACCGGGCTGGGTGCGGGAGGGCTGCCCCGGCAAGTCAAGGGTGACACCTCCGCTCTCCCTTCCCCTCCGCGTCCCCGGGGTGTGCGTCCCGCAGCCTGCCTCGAGATCTGCTGTCTCCTCGGCCTCCCACGTCCCTGGGCTTCCACTGACCCTGCAAACTCTAGTCATCTCTCGGGTGCCTCTTCTTCATCCGCTAACTTCCCGCCACCAGCCCGGGAGCCGAGTCTTCGCTCGCAGCTCCACACCCTCTTGCAGCTCCTCCGCTCCGAAATGTGCCTGGATCTCTCTCATTGTCTCCTGTTTGCTGCGGGCAGATCCACCCCCAGCGTGCCTTACACCCTCTTTTACCTCGGTCCTTTTTCTCCCTTGCCCGAAAACTACTACAACTAGTTGTCACAGGCGCTCCGTCTACCGGCCGTTTCTTACAAGACTGGCCATTCCTGAGCTCCTAGCTACACAGACTCGTTGACAGCTCTGCTCCGTTAGGGACACTGCCTCTTCTTTCTGTATCTGTTCGTTTCGTGAACAGCATCTCCACTTTCTGTTTTCCCAAGGCTGACTTTGTCAGTTTCGCTGATCAGATGCACTTTCACTTACGTCTCAGTTACCAGTGAGATGTCAGTGGTTATCAAAGTGGGATAGAGGGACCGTGGGCAGTTGACAAGATTCTCCAGGTAATCTGGGCTACAGTGCTTACGGGTTTTAAGTGAATGTCTGGTAATATCTATAACTAGTGGTATTTAATAATTTAATGGAAGGAATGGTATTTTAATAGAAGCTACACATTATCATGTTGATGTGAAGCATTGCATGTGTGTTTGTTGAGGAGAGGAAACTACCACTCATGGACGTTTCAGGTCATGATGATTAAGGTGATAAGCTGGAGAACTGAATGAAGTGTTTCATAGGATACTTTGTTTTGTTAAAGTGGTTCCTAGACTGAAAAATTGAGACCCACAGACACGTTGTATTGCTTAGGCCCCGAGTCTCGTTCCCGCTTCCACAGGGCTGCCAAAATAATCTGTCCATAACACAAATCTGATTTTTGTCATTATTCTTAAAAGTATTTTAACTGTATTCTATTGGTTACAGGCTAAAAATCTAAACTCTTAACAGCACACAGTTCCCTTCATGAGCTAGCATCTTGCTTATCTTTTGCCAGCCTGCCATGCTAATCTGTAGCCATGCTGAGCTACTTGCCTTTTCCAAAATGTTTAGGCTATCCATTTCTACATGCATGCTGTTTTCTACCTAGAGTGTCCTTTGCCCTGGCCCACCAGTAGTAATACTTTTATTTTGAGATGTACTTATCACTTGCTCTAGGGAACTCATGTTATCTGCTTTCATAATTCTGTGCATATTTCTTTTATCTTGTCATCTTGTTTTGTAATCACCTGCGTATGTCTCTTTCCCCTCCTCAGGAGAAAAATTGATTATATTTGTATTCTGTAACCTATGGGGCCATTATATAATAGCTACCTGAGAAATATTTCTTGAAGAAATGAATGAACTGATAAACCAGTACCATAATAGCCACGTATTGACTTCACGTTTTGAGTTCCAAAAATGTGTATGTTTTGAGTGCTTGATTTCACTGAGACTTCTATTCTTCTTCTTTTGAGACAGGATCTCACTCTGTCCCCCAGCCTGGAGTGCAGTGGTGCGATCTTAGCTCTCTATGGCCTCGAACTTCAGGGCTCAAGTGATCCTCCTGCCTCAGCCTTCCAAGTAGCTGGGACTACAGGGACATGCCACCATGCCCAGCTAATTTTTTTATTTTTTGTAGAGATGTGGTCTGGTTATATTGCCCAGGCTGGTGTCAAACTCCTCAGCTCAAGTTATTCTCCTGCCTCAGTGTTTCAAAGTGCTGGGATTACAGGTGTGAACCACCATGCCTAGCTCACTGATACGTCTAAATTTGGAACCGCAAAGTAATATGCATGCATTTTTATCTTGAAAGTACATCACCAAATGACTACTCTCCTAGCTTTTCTTTCTTTTTCCTCTGGCCTGCTCTGCAATGGTCCTTGAGTATACTGTTAACTGATAGGCTAAGCTAGGCATAGTTCAGATTATGTTTGCTGCCATGTTCTCTACATAAGGACAGATGTTCTGTATCTTTAGACATTCAAAATGTCTCCTGAATACATAGTTACCTTTCTCACCTTTTATACAGAAGAGAGCTGGCACTCCATGTGACTAAGTATTCCATAGTCATCAAGGGGTCATTGCAGCTCTTCATTATGAACCTTGTTCCTAATTACCTAATTTCTGTAGCCAGTTTCTTGTTTTCAGTGAGAATGAGATTGTCAAGTTCATTATTCCCCGTCATGATTTGGCGACTTTTTTTAATGCTAATTTTGGTATACTTATTAGATATTTTTAGATTTGTTTTTCTATACCAGCCTTATTCTAAAATCAAATTCTGTAGCTCCAGTTTACCACTATGCAGTTTATATTCTACTCCTTTAAGTCCTTTCTGTTGTTTGAACAAACACTAACTGAGCACCACTTATGAACCAACCCCTGCACTAGGCATTGGAGACATAGAATTACTAAGATGCAGTCCCTGCCCATAAGGTGTGTTCAAGAGTGCCAGAATGTCAGTAAAAACAGACTGATGGGGTTTGTTTCTTCTAAAAGAAATGTTCTCAAGTTAAAGCAAGTATTAGAAGTTACCATTAATTCAACAATAATGAACTTCAGAATTGCCCTAAGGTAACAATTTCTCCAAGCATTCAAGGGCAGATGTTTCTGTCTGTGTCACATTACATATTAAACACATGTATATGCACTGAAAGCAGGTGCTAAACCTTTCAGACCGACTCTTCAACACTAGTGCTGTAATATTTTTTGCATGGTACAGGGAGTAAATGTAAGAGAGGAGTAAGAGGAGAGATGCTTGTAGGCTATGGATTCTGGGGTAGGATTACTTCACAGAAAAGATAAGATTTGAGTTGAGCTATGACGTATGGTTGTGTAAAGGTATCAAGTATTCCAGGTTAGAGAATAGCATACACTAAGCTGTCAGGTGACGTTAAGCATAATAAAAATACCAGTAAGGTGATCAACTCCATATACAGTTCATTCTAAGGGTGCCTGACAAAAATGTTCAACAGAGTGAAATCAGGTTATGGAGGGACTTAAAAGCTAGACAAAAGAATTAAAACATGTAGTAGAAAACATTGCATACTTCTAAGTAGGGGGCATAGTGTGATTAAAGTGGATTTTAAGAAAATTCTATTGGCAGTGATGTGTACAAGAGATTGAAGTGGGCAGAACTTAAGACTATACTGAGACAGTGACAGTAAGAATAGAGAGAAAGGAAAACATCTGAAATCATGGTTAAAAGAAAAAGTAGGGGTACTGGGCATGGTGGGTCACACCTGTAATCCCAGCACTTGGGAGGCTGAGCCGGGCAGTTCATGAGATCAGGGGTTCGAGACCAGCCTGACCAACATGGTGAGACCCCGTCTCTACCAAAAATACAAAAATTAACCAGGTGTTGTGGCACATGCCTGTAATCCCAGATATTTGTGTGGCTGAGGCAAGAGAATCACTTGAACCTGGGAGGCAGAGGTTTCGGTGAGCCGAGGTCATGCCATTGTACTCCAGCCTGGGCAACAAGAGTGAAACTCTGTCTCAAAAAAAAAAAAAGAGAGGGATAGGGTTAGAAAAAGTACCAGATTTTGGTTTGAGGCTGCAAAGCATACGGAGGAGTCGAAGATGATTATACTTTTTAGACTGAGAGTGTAATAAGAGCTTTAATAGGAATAGAGGAGCTGAAATGCATATTGACATTCAGTAAGAAGAATATTCGTTTTATTTTTTCTTCTTTTATACATCACAGAAGTAACCCATACTTGTAGAAAGAATGTCAGTAAAAACAAACTGATGGTGTTTGTTTCTTCTGAAAGAAATATTCTCAAGAAAGAAATGAAAGACTGTAGAAGTATGTGGAGTTAGAAGTCAGTCTCCTGCTTCCACCACCGGCTTCCCTCTACTGCAGCCTCTATCCCCTTGAACTGTTAGCCATGGCTGAATATCCTTTCAGACGTTTCTGTATGCATTACCACACATGTGTCCAATTCTAGCAATATTTGGATTCTTTTTCATTTTACAGTGTGATTTAATTTCAGGCATACTGAGTTTGAAGTGATCAAATTTCAGGATTTCAGTTAAAAAGTCAGGTTGTCAGTTCAATCCTTTAGACTATTGAAAATCAGAAACTGGAGTTTTCATAGACATTTTTAAGGATGTAGAGACCTTAAGCTCTGCTAAGGGTAAGCATAGGAAAAACTTGCTTTTATAAAGAAAAATCTTACTATATCTAACTTTTAATCTCTTGATCTCTGTTCTAATTACATTTGAAAATTTATAGGTAAATTGTAAATTTACCTATAAATCCTATAAAAATTTACCTATAAATCCTGGGTGTACCCAGGACTACCAGTGCACCACTACCATGCCCAGCCATTTAAATTTACCTATAAATGGCTGGGCATGATGGTGGTGCACTGATAGTCCTAGCTACTCGGGAGACTAAGGTGGGAGGATGGCTTGAGCCTGGGAAGTCAAGCTTGCAGTGAGCCACGATCGCCCTGCTGCACTCCAGCCTGGGCAGCAGAGTGAGACCCTGTCTCAAAAAAAACCCACCAAGCAAAAACCAAACTTTTATGATCTAGATCTTCTTTGTAAATATTTTTGGGTTTTAAAAATTCATTTAATTGTATAATTCATTCAGTAGCTATTGAGTGCCAGTTATGTGCCAACCACTGTTTAAGATTCCACAGTGAACAACGGAGGAAATGTAACGAACATTGGCTTTGTCAGCACAGCACCCTATTTACTTGATGATTTAAAAAAAAAAAAAGGGCCAGACACATTGGCTTACACCTGTTACCCTACCACGTTGGGAAGCAGAAGAAGGAGGACTGCTTGAGGCCAGGAGTTCAACATAGCCTGAGCAACATAGCGAGAACCCATCTCCACAAAATGAAAAAAAAGATTAGCCAGGCATGGTGGCATGTGCTTGTAGTCCCAGCTACTCAGGAGGCTGAGATGGGAAGATTGCTTGAGTCCAGGAGTTTGAGGCAGCAGGGAGCACTCCAGCCTGGGCAACAAGCAAGATGCCGTCTTTTTTTTTTTTTTTTTTTCCCCTAAGATGGAGTCTTGGTCTGTCACCCAGGCTAGAGTGTAGTGGCGCAATCTTGGCTTGCTGCAACCTTCAACTTCTGGGTTCAAGCAGTTCTCTTGCCTCAACTCTCCGCCCCCTGCCCTGAGTAGCTGGGATTATAGGCACATGCCGCCATGCCTGGCTAATTTTTGTATTATTAGTAGAGATGGGTTTCACCATGTTGGCCAGGCTGGTCTCAAACTCCTTACCTTGTGATCTGCCTGCCTTGGCCTCTCAAAGTGCTGGGATTATAGGCATGAGCCACCTTGTCCAGGCAAGATGCCATTTCTTAAAAAAAAAAAAACCCACAGTATTTCATTATTATTTGGGGGGCATTTTCTGTGTGCTAGCCAGCCACAATTCCAGATGCTTTTGATAATCTGTAAATTACTTTGATATTTGTTCTATAATAGCTGATCATGGGTTGGATTGTTTCTGTGCTGTTCTGACTAGTTGTCTGATTGTATTTGAACTTGACTTTAATAATCAGCTTAGCCGGGCGCGGTGGCTCACGCCTGTAATCCCAGCACTTTGGGAGGCCGAGGTGGGTGGATCACGAGGTCAAGAGATCGAGACCATCCTGGTCAACATGGTGAAATCCCGTCTCTACTAAAACTACAAAAAATTAGCTGGGCATGGTGGTGCGTGCCTGTAATCCCAGCTACTCAGGAGGCTGAGGCAGGAGAATTGCCTGAACCCAGGAGGCGGAGGTTGCGGTGAGCCGAGATCGCGCCATTGCACTCCAGCCTGGGTAACAAGAGTGAAACTCCGTCTCAAAAAAAAATAATAATAATAATAATAATAATCAGCTTAAACATGATTCTGTGATACTCTATTTAAAATCTATTAAATTCTTTCCAATAACTAGGTTAAAATACTTGATTCTGAACTGCATATTTATTTAACTACTTTTTCTTAATATTTAAAAATATATTCATGGGATTTTTTTCAAATAATTTGATTTGCTTTTGACTTTGTTTCAGATGGCCGAACAGACCCAATTTTGGATGATGTTGGTGAAGCTTTCCAACTTATGGGGGTTAGTCTGCATGAACTGGAAGACTATATTCACAATATTGAACCTGTCACCTTCCCACATCAAATTCCGTCGTTTCCTGTTAGCAAGAACAATGTACTTCAGTTTCCTCAACCTGGAAGTAAAGATGCAGAGGAAAGAAAAGAATACATTCCTGATTACCTGCCACCCATTGTGTCCTCTCAAGAAGGTTTGTGAGTGTTTCTTCTTCATTTGTTAGTGACTATTTTAGTGGATTTTTAATCCTCTTTGCTTTCCATGCTATGCCGACTTTATAAATTCTGGAAACACAATAGAAACATTTACTGTTATTTACAAATTGTTCTAACTCTTAAACCAACAAACTTGCAACTGATATTACCAGGTAGAGCCATGGTGTAATCAGGGTTATGTCTGAAGTATTTATCTCCTTTATAAATTTAAAGTAGAGAACAGTGAAGCCAAAAAGAAGCCTTTCAACAGCCCTATTATATGAGAATGGGTTATTAAGTAAATTAGAAAACCTTTGAAACAGAAAAATTGGGGTAGTTCTTTTCCTCACCCCTTATCATTCAGGCCATCAGTTGAATGCAGTGGCTTTATATTGGAAACAGTGAGTGGATTGTGCGTATTCACTGATATTGTGTAGACTTCTGTATTTTATGATGAGTAGAAATGTTTATTATTTGATCATATGGAACTTTTGATTATAAAATGATAGCTAATCAGGTACAGTCATTCCTATTACAGAATTTCTTTTTTTCTGCATAATTTTAGATATTGATCACTAAGTTCACTAAGATTCTAAAGAGATATTTAAGTAATTTGTGATCTCTAATACAACTACAAAATATTTTTTCTTACAAGAATTGGAAAAGTTGCAATTAAATTCTTTCATTTTGTAAAAAATTCTAAAACGTGTATACTTCAGGACAGTGCAAATGATGCCAGCAATTACTTTTACTTATGATTTTCTGTTGTAAAATATACATAACATAAATGGACCGTTGTAGCCATCTGTAGGTGTACAGTTCTGTGGCATTAAGTATACATTGTTATTCAACCATCATTTCCATCCTTCTCCAGAACTTTTTCACCATCCCAAATCGAAACACTGTTCCCATTAAACATAACTTCCCATTCTCCACCACTTCTAGCCCCTGGCAACCACCATTCTTTCTTTTTATCTCTATGAATTTGTCTATTCTAGGCACCTTTTATAAGTGGAATCCTATAGTATTTGTCTTTTTCTGATTGACTTACTTAATATGATGTCTTCAATCATTTATGTTGTAGCCTGTGTCAGGATGTCATTGTGTGTGTGGTTTTTAAGGCAGAATAATATTCTATGTACATTCCACATATGTTTATCCATTCATTCATGGACGGGCATTTGGGTTCTTTTGACCTTCTGGCTCTTGTGATTAGTGCCACTGTGAACACTGGTGTGCAAATATCTGTTCCAGTACTTGCTTTCAAGTTTTTTGCGTCTATACCCAGAAGTAGAATTGCTGGATCATATAGTAATTGTATATTTAATGTTTGAGGAATCATCACACTGTTTTCCATAGTGGCTGTACCATCTAACCTTCCTATCAGCAGTGCCCAAGGGTTCCGGTTTTTTGCAATTCATTTCTTATAATCGGTTCTACTTTAATAGCACTTTGAAGTGTTATCTGTTTGTCTCAGGAACTAGGTTTAAACTTGGTCTAAGTTGTTTCACAGTCTGCGTCAGGGTTGCCTCTTCTGAGATACTGGACACATACTGGCCCTGGGTGGTAGGGATTTGTGGTGAACTGACGGATCCTCATTTAGACACTCTGGGTCTTGGCTGCGGTGGGTTCTACTGAGTGATACTAACACACTGACAGCCCAGAACCAAAGCTAGGACTTTAATCATAATCTACACTTAACTATTTGGTCCTTCTTGTCTTATTTGTATAGCATGAAAATATTCCACAATAAAATTCTCTTGAAACGTTATGGTTATCATCTTTAAATACTAGCAAGGAAATGAAACTAAGATATCAGATTTAGATTAGGTAGTGAAGAAGTATGAAAAACAATTTAGTGATTTTTTTTTTTTATATTGACTTCTGGCTGAAATTACTATATTACCATAAATTTTGGGGTTTATTTTCTGAATTATTTGAAGCAAAATAAGAACCTCATTTAGTTTTATGCAACCAATATAAATTATCAACATTTTATTTTTTGTTTGTTTGTTTTTTGAGACGGTGTTTCGCTCTTGTTGCCCAGGCTGGAGTGCAATGGCGCAATTTCGGCTCGGCGCAACCTCCGCCTCCCGGGTTCAAGTGATTGTCCCATCTCAGCCTCCTGAGTAGCTGGGATTACAGACATGGGCCACCACACCCAGCTAATTTTGTATTTTTAGCGGAGACAGGGTTTCTCCATTTTAGTCAGGCTGGTCTCTAACTCCTGACCTCAGGTGATCTGCCCATCTTGGCCTCCCAAAGGGCTGGGATTACAGGCATGAGCCACCGTGCCTGGCCAATTATCAACATTTTAAAAGGAAAATAACATAAATCTTGAGAACACGACTTTTCATTTTTCATCTAATGTGTGGATTATCTAAGAAGGAAAAATATTGCTGATTTGTAAGATATGCATATGGTTCATAAGGATGTGGTAAGTGGTAGGCAGTACAGTAAGATGCTCATTAAAACCTTCTCTTCTTCATGAGAAAAGGATATAAAATGCAGTTCTTTGATTACCATTTAAAATTATAACCATACAAGACCATTTCTTATCATTTACAATCTGAAATATTTTCTTTTTCATGGTTACAGCATGTTAGAAAGTTCCTGGTGTTCTGATTAGTGGTGCAAAGTGAAGTACAGAGGTGAACATCTTTGATAATGATACTGTTCACCACGCTCTTTATTTTCCTTTTACTTCCTTAGAAGCCACAGACAGGGTAGACTTTGGTCTTAAAATAAAACCAGGTCCTGCCAAGGGGTTCCCTCTTATCAGCCACTCAGCTTGGTTCATGTCAAAAAAGCCTGTGAATGTCTTTCTGCTCAGCACTTGGAGCTGGCGAGTGTATACACATAGAAGGCCTGAACGGGCAGGCAGCAGGTTGTGAGAGGCACAGCGTGGACCTCATGGCGTCACTGAGACATGACTCAGCGAGTCACTGAGTTTCTAGTCTTCCCACATCACTTTACCTGTCTGAACTTTCTATTCGTCATCTGTAAAATAAGTGCAATAATACCTGTTGCATTGGGGAGATGGAGAATTAAGTGGTTTTTTCTTCTTGTTAACACATTTATATAAAATTGGACAGTGTTTAATATATAAAATACATAACAGTGTGCCAGGTGTGATGGCTTATGCACTTTGGGAGGCTGAAGCTTGAGCCCAGGAGTTCGATACCAGCCTGGGCAATGTCATGAGACCTCATCTGTACTAAATATAAAAGACTTAGCTGGGCATGCTGGCACACTCTTATAGTCCCAGCTATTGGGAGTCTGTGGTGGGAGGATCACTTGAGCCCAAGGGTCAAGGCTGCAGTGAGTTACAATCACGCCACCACATTCCAGCCTGAGTGACAATGAGACCCTCTCCCCTCAAAAAAAGGAAAATAAAACACATGACAGTGAATATTAGTTCTCTTCCCCTTTTTCTTTTTTTGTTCTTTAAGAATTTACTTTTGAGTCAAGATATAGTATACATTAGTGAAGTCACTCTATAAGGGGAATCAGTGTCAAGCTGGGTTCAGTGGCTAGTCCTAGCTACTTAGAAGGCCAAGGCAGGAGGATCGTTTGCGCTCAGGAGTTTGAGGCTGTAGTGCACTATGGGTGAGCCTGTGACTGGCCACTGCACTTCAGCCTGGGCAACACAGCAGGACCCCGTCTCTGAAAAAAAGAGAAGACTAAATGTAAGGCAGATTTACCATCACATGCCAAAGAGCTGAGGGAACAGACTTACTAGCTAGCTGGGCTGGGTAGATCCTTGACTGAGGAGCTCTGCGATCATCCGCAGTGTGAAGATGACAGAGGAGGAGATGATGTGGAAGGTGTTATTGTCTGTTCTATCTGATTATATGTTTAGGAGTGAGACCTCTTTGAAAATATTTTATACATGCATCTTTTTGCTTGGACTGTTACAGTTCTGATGGCTGGTACCCAGTGTGTTTTATCCAAGAACATTCTCTCCCCAGCTTGCCATACATATTTTCAGATTCACACCAATACCATATTTTTTTGCTTCCTGTTTTATTGTACTGAGGAATGTCTGAAAATAGTACAGCGTACTATGCCAAAGTCATTGTTGGTTCTCAGAGTGTGGTGGCTATACCACTGGTCAATGAGTGTCTTCTGAGGGGGTCTGTTGATTGGTTCAAAATATTTGTATAAGAAAGAAACATAGGTTGGGCACAGCGGTTCACATCTGAAATCCCAGCACTTTGGGAGGCCGAGGTGGGCAGATCACTTCAGGTCAGGAGTTTGAGACCAGCCTGGCCAACATGGTGAAACCCCGTCTCTACTGAAAATACAAAATTACCTGGATGTGGTGGTAGGCATTTTTAGTCCCAGCTACTTGGGAGGCTGAGATGGGAGAATCACTTGAATCCAGGAGGCAGAGGTTGCAGTGAATGGAGATTGTGCCACTGCACTCCAGCCTGGGTGATAGAGTGAAAATCCATCTCTCAAAAACAAAAAAAAAAGGAATATAAACCCTGTACTCTGACTTATTGCAGGAAACTTAGCAAGCTCAACTTAAACTTGGTAAAGATACTGTGAGATTGCCACTTTTAGAGTTTCTATTTTTTTTAAATTTAAAATAGACTATTTTTTAGAACAGTTTTGATTTACAGAAAAAATTGAGAAGATAGTATGGAGAGTTCACTCACATCTTAACCATTTCTTCTGTTACTAACCTTTTACCTGACCATGGTACGTGAATCACAATTAATGGACCAATATTGATACGTTGGTATTAACTGACGCCTGTACTGTAGTCACATTTCCTTAGTTTTTACTGAATGTCCCTTTTCCATTTCCAGATCCCATCCCGGATATCATATTGTGTTTAGTTGTCGTGTCTCCTCAGACTTCTCTTGGCTGTGACAGCTTCTCAAACTTTTCTTGTTTTTGATGACCTTGACAGTTTTGAGAATTATTGGTTAGGTATATTGTAGGGTGTCCCTCTAGTGGAATTTTTCAGATGTTTTCCTCATGATAAGATTGGGGTTGTGAAGTTTTAGGGAGAAAGACCACAGAGGTCAAGTGCCACTTTTATCACATCAAAGATATCTGCTGTCAACTTAATTTATCACTGTTGATATTGATGGTGACCACTTGGCGGGGGTGGTGTGTATTGCGTTTCTCCACAGTAAAGTTTCTCTTTTATCCCCTCTTCTCCTACTGTACTCTTTGGAAAGAATGCCCTCTGTGCAGCCTGCACTTAAGGAATGGGAGTTATGCCCCCCGCTTTGAAGGTGGAATATCTGCATACGTTGTTAGGAACTCTTTTGCATGGGGATTTATCGCTTTCCCCACTAAGATTTCTATTTTTATTATGAAGCTCTTTAAAAAGTAAACATTTACATGTTTGAAAAAATTAACAAAAGCAATACAAACTTGCTGAAAAAATATATTGCCAAATGAATTCAGTACGATGAAAGTGTCTCTTCACTTCCCTTCCTCCCCTTCCCGAGAATAACCTAGTTCAGCAGATGGGCTCCTCTGTGTCTTCCCGCGTGGCCTTTGGCACTCCTTGGACTCCCGAGTCTGCGGCCACTTTAGTGCCTGCCATTTCTTTCTCACACTCCTGCCGTCCCTTTCTTGAGGTGGTTCTTGGTTCTGAATGCCAGTTACTATCTAAACGCTTGATCTGAAGGAAACTTCATACCTTTTCTCCCAGTTCAAGAAACAGAACTTTACCAGCTGTTTCAGAGTCCCTTCTATGTACGCAACCCCAGCCCAGACCCTTCCTCCCTCCCTCCGAAAATAACCAATCACTGTCCTGATACTTTATAGGAATTACTTCTTAATTTTGTGGCTTTATCAGCCAAATGCATATCCCTAGACACATTAATGTTCTTCACACATGCACCCCCTTTTTTACTTTACATTTTTTTTTGAGATGGAGTCTCACTGTGTCACCTAAGCTGAAGTGCAGTGAGCTGAAGCTCTCTGCAACCTCTGCCTCCTGGGTTCAAGAGATTCTCCTGCCTCGGCCTCCTGAGTAGCTGGGATTATAGGCGCAGGCCACTGTGCCTGGCTAACTTTTGTATTTTTAGTATTTTTAGTAGGGCCGGGGTTTCTCCATTTTGGGCGGGCTGGTCTCGAACTCCTGACCTCAAGTGATCCACCATCCAAGGCCTCCCAAAGTGCCGGGATTACAGGTGTGAGCCACTGTACCCGGCCATGTCATTTAACACTTAGTTTACGACTCTCCTTCCATTCTCCTTTTTGTCTTACAGTCTATTTGTTGAGGATCTGGGTTGTTTGATCTACACAGTGCCCCACAGCTGGTGGTTGTGCATTGTGCACTCATAGTGCAACTCAATGTGTTTCTTGCAAATTGGCAGCAAGAATCTGAGGCTTGACCAGATTTAGGTTTAGCAAGTTATCAGCTAATGATGTCCAGTTTTCACTTTTGTTGATGGTAGCAGTGCTGATGCTCAGTGCCTAGATCATTAATTCATTAGGGGTTGCAAAGTAATGATAATATGATCACTTTGTTTTTATTTCATTCTTTAGTTGGAATAACTTTATAAGAAAATCCTGGCCAGGCATAGTGGTTCATGCCTATATTCCCAGCACTTTGGGAGGCCAAGGCAGGCAGATCGTGAGGTCAAGAGTTCGAGACCAGCCTGGCCAACATGGTGAAACCCCCGTCTCTACTAAAAATACAAAAATTAGCTGGGCATGTTGGCGCATGTCTGTTATCCTAGCTACTTGGGAGGTTGAGGCAGAGGCAGGAGAATCGCTTGAACCCAGGATGAGGAAGTTGCAGTGAGCCAAGATTGCACCACTGCACTCCATCCTAGGCAACAGAGCAAGACTCTGTCTCAAAAAAAAAAAAAAAAGAGCTAGAAAATCCTTTTCCTCATCCACTATTTAGTAATTTAAAGGTATAGTTTATGTATTGGAAGCAGGGTAAATGCTTGATTTTTTCATATGGCATACCATATGAAAAAACTGGTATACCCAGTTTTCAAGAGAATGAATTGGTCATCCTTAGAAGGTGACTAATTTTGTTAAATATGCTATCATTATGAACTCACAGATTTAAACATACTTGATAGATTTCATTCATAATAACTTTTACCCGTGTTGTAGCCTCAATTGTTGCATCTTTGACCAGAGGCAACTTCTTCACTCTGACTTCTGGGTCCTTTTGACATGACCTGAATTGGCTTTGGTGATGTCATCACCCTCTGGTGTATCAGAATGTTCTAGGGTCACCATGTGTAGTCACATTCTACACTTGGTGTAAGTCATCTGTCCAGGAAACCCTGGTTTCTTGGAAAATAGCATTTCTTTTCTTTTTTTAATTTTCGTTTTTTTTTTATTATAAATTTTCAAGTTATACTTGTATGTATTTGGGGGTACAAAGTAATGTTATGTTTTATAGATACAACGTGAAATAATTGAGTCAAGCTAGTTAACATATCTGTCACCTCAAATGCCTATCATTTTTTTTGTGGAGAGAACATTTAAAACTTACCCTCTTAATGACTTTCCAATGTGTAGTACAATATTATTTTCCTTTTTCACCATGCTGTGCAATGTCTCTCAGTAAAAGCACTCCCCCTGTCTGCGGCTCTGCACCCTTTGAGCGATGTCTCCCTCCCACATTCCCTGCCCCAGCCTCTGGAGCCACCGTTGTGCTCTCTGCTTCTTGGAATTGGATTCTTTTCATCCTCGTATAAGTGAGAACATGTGGTATGTGTCCTTCTGTGCCTGGCTTACTTCACTTAGCAGAATTGTTTGAATTCCATCTATGTTGTCACAATTGATAAGTTTTCTTCCTTTTTTTTAAGGCAGAATAATACTTTTTAATTTTTATGGGTACGTAGTAGGTGCAAATATTGATGGAGTACATCAGATATTTTAATAAAAGCACACAATGTGTAATAATTACATCAGATTAAATTGAATATTTGCCACCTGAAGCATTTATCAATTCTTTCTTTTTTCTTTTTGATTTTTGAGACAGAGGCTGGAGTGCAGTGATGTGATCTTGGCTCACTGCAACCACCATCTCCTGGGTTCAAGTTTAAGTGATTCTTGTGCCTGAGCCTCCTGGGTAGCTGGGATTACAGGTGCCTGCCACCACACCCAGCTAATTTTTGTGTTTTAGTAGAGACGGGGTTTCGCCATGTTGGCCAGGCTGGTCTCAAACCCCTGTCCTCAAGTGATCTGCCCATCTCAGCCTCCCAAAGTGCTGGGATTACAGGCATGAGCCTCTGTGCCGGGTCTAGAATTTATCATTTCTTTGTGCTACAAACATGCCAGTTACACTCTTCAAGTTATTTTTAAATATACAGGGTGCAGTAGCTCACACTTGTAATCTGGGCACTTTGGGAGTCTGAGGCAGGAGGATTGCTTGAGGCCAGGAGTTCAAGATAAACTGTTCAATAAATTATTGTTGATTTAGTCACTGTGTTGTGCTATCAAAGGCTAAATAGTATTCTGCAGTGTATATATATTACATTTTCTCTTTTTTTTTTTTTTTTTTTTTTTTTTTTGAGACACAGTCTCACCCTGTCACCCAGGCTGTGTGCAGTGGCGCCATCTTGGCTCACTGCAACCTCCGCCTCCCGAGTTCAAGCGATTTTCCTGCCTCAGCCTCCCGAGTAGCTGGGACTACAGGCACATGCCACCACATCCGGCTGATTTTTTGTAGTTTTAGTATAGACGGGATTTTACCATGTTAGCCAGGATGGTCTCGATCTCCTGATCTTGTGATCTGCCCACCTCGGTTTCCCAAAGTGCTGGGATTACAGATGTGAGCCACCGCGACCAGACTATTACATTTTCTTTACCCACTCATCTGCTAATGGACACTTAGGTTGTATCTGTAAGTTGGCTATAGGGTAGTACTGCAGTGAACTTGGCAGAGCAGAATCGCTTCAACAGAATCTTTTCAAATCTTTTAGGTAAATACTCAGGAGTAGGGTTGCTGGATTTTATGGTAATTCTATTTTTAGTTTTTGGAGGAAACTCCACATCTCTTTCCATAATGACTGTACTAATTAACATTCTTACCAACAGTGTACTGGGGTTACCTCTTTTCTCTGCATCCCTACTGACACTTGTCTTTCATCTTTTTTATAGTAGCCATCCTAACAGGTGGGAGCTAATGTCTCATTGTGGCTTCATTTCTGTAACGATTAGTGATGTTGGACATTTTTCATATATTTGTTGGCAGTTTGTATGTCTTATTTTGAGAAATGTCTACTCATTTTTTACTGGATTATTTCCTTCTATAGGGTTTTCTTTCTTTCTTTTTTTTTTTTTTTTTTTTATTACATGTCCCCAAGAGGGCTTTATTTTTTCTTTTCTTTTTCTTTTCAGAGATGAGAATTGCAACTCCTGCTTTTTTTTGCTCTCCATTTGCTTGGTAAATCTTCCTTCATCCCTTTATTTTGAGCCTTTGTGTATCCTTGCATGTGAGATGGGTTTCCTGGATACAGCACACCAATGGGTTTTGGCTTTTTATCCAATTTGCCAGTCTGTGTCTTTTGATTGGGGCATTTAGTCCGTTTACATTTAGGGTTAATATTGTTATGTGTGAATTTGATACCACCATTTTGGTGCTAGCTGGGTGTTTTGCCCATTAGTTGATGCAGATTCTTCATTGTGTTGATTCTCTTTACTATTTGGCATGTTTTTGGAGTGGCTGGTACTGGTTGTTCCTTTATATGTGTAGAGCCTCTTTCAGGAGCTCTTGTAGAGCTGGCCTGGTGGTGACAAAATCTCTGAGTACTTGCATGTTCACAAAGGATTTTATTTTTCCTTCACTTATGAAGCTTGGTTTGGCTGGATAGGAGATTCTGGGTTGAAAGTTCTTTTCTTTAAGGATGTGAAATATTGGCCCCACTCTCTTCTGGCTTGTATAGTTTCTGCTGAGAGATCTGCTGTGAGTCTGATGGGCTTCCCTTTGTGGGTAACCCGACCTTTCTCTCTGGCTGCCCTTAGTATTTTCTCCTTTATTTCAACCCTGGTGAATCTGACGATTATGTGCCTTGGGGTTGCTCTTCTTGACGAATATCTTTGTGGTGTTCTCTGTATTTCCTGGACTTGAATATTTGCCTGCCTTGCTAGGTTGGGGAAGTTTTCCTGGATAACATCCTGAAGAGTATTTTCCAGCTTGGATTCATTCTCTTCGTTGCATTCAGGTACACCTATCAAACGTAGATTAGGTCTTTTCACATAGTCCCACATTTCCTGGAGACTTTGTTCATTCCCTTTTATCCTTTTTTTCTCTATTTGTGCCCTCCCGTTTTATTTCATTGAGTTGATCTTCGACCTCTGACATCCATTCTTCTGCTTGGTCAATTCGGCTGTTGATACTTGTGCATGCTTCGCAAAGTTCTTGTGTTGTGTTTTTTAGCTCCATCAATTCACTTATATTCCTTTCTATTTTTTTCATTCTCGTTAGCATTTCATCAAATCTTTTTTCAAGGTTCTTAGTTTCTTTGCATTGGGTTAGAACATGTTCTTCTAGTTCACAGAAGTTTCTTACTACCCACCTTCTGAAGTCTGATTCTGTCATTTCATCACACTCGTTCTCCATCCAACCTTGTTTCCTTGCTGGTGAGGAGTTGTGGGCCGTTGTAGGAGGAGAGGTGTTCTGGTTTCGGGTGTTTTCATCCTTTTTGGGCTGGTTTCTTCCCATCTTTATGGATTTATCTACCTGTCGTCTTTGTAGTTGCCGGCTTTCAGATTGGGTCTCTGAGTGGATTTTCTGTTTGTTGATGATAAGGTTATTTCTGTTTCTTGGTTTTCCTTCTGACAGTCTGGCCCCTCTGCTGTAGGTCTGCTGAGGTCCACTCCAGGCCCTGCTTGCCTAGGGACCACCTGCAGCAGCCTCTGCGCTTTCACTGGGAGCTGCAATCCTGAGCTGTTCCTAAACGGCCATCTTGGATCGATCCTCCTTTTTCTTTTCTTTCTTTTTTTTTTTTTTGAAATGAAGTCTTGCTCTGTCATCAGGCTGGAGTGCAGTGGCGTGATCTCAGCTCATTACAACATCCACCTCCTGGGTTCAAGCAATTCTCCTGCCTTAGCCTTCCGAGTAGCTGGGACTACAGGCGCGCACCACCACACCCAGCTAATTTTTATATATTTTGTAGAGACAGGGTTTCACCATGTTGGCCAGAATGGTCTCGATCTCTTGACCTTGTGATCCGCCCACCTCGGCCTCCCAAAGTGCTGGGATTACAGGTGTGAGCCACCATGCCCGGCATTATTTTTTCTTCTCAACATCCTGTTCTGTAGCTCCGCTGTTTCTTTTTGTCCATATGCTGAAGAGTCAGCCATTGCCATACAGAGACTAGCAAAAGCTTTGAAATTCTTCTCCTCCTCAGTGATGACTCGAGCCTTCTCCTTCTCATAGACATTCTGGGTAGGTGTGACCGGTCCTGTCAGCTGGGTGGCCAACTGTAGTTCTTCAGCAGAACTCTCTCCCTTCCTCAGGGCTGGGAGTTCCTGGGGAAGAGGATGAGTTTGGAGCAGTCCCCCTTCAGCCACTGCACAGTCCTTGTGGAAGTGGGGCTTCAAGGTCATGCCATTCTCACTGGGCTCCGGGCTGCTGACTGCCCTCTGGCGCAGGACAGCAGCCAGAGTGTTCTGTTTATAGAGTTGTTTGGGTTCCTTATATATTTTGTCTTTTTTTTCTTTGTTGTGTTGTTTTTGGATTCCTTGTATGTTTTGGATGTAAACCCCTTATCAGATGTATGGGCGCACGTGTTTTCTCGCCCACAGGTCGTGTCTTCACTCTGTTGTTTTCCTTTATTGTGCGGAAGCTTTTAATTTTGCTGTGATCCCATTTGTTCATCTTTGCTTTTGTCACCTTGCGCTTTTGGGGCCAAATGTAAAAAATAATTGCCCAGACCCATGTGTTATAGTTTTTCCCCTGTGTTTTCTTTTAGCAGTTTCATAGTTGCAGGTCTTACATTTAGGTCTTTATTTCATTTTGCGTTGATTTTTGTAAGTGGTATGAGATAAGGATCCAATTTCATTCTTCTGCATATGGATATCCAGTTGTCTCCGTGCTGGGAAATAGCATTTCAAGTACACAGTCCTGGTGCTAAGGGATACTTATTATATATAACTCAGTTGGTCATTGTTTCTAGGCAATAAGTAAATAAATATTTATGTACATGTAGATGTGTGTGAATAGATAGGTAGGTGGATAGCGTTCTTCTTGAGTTCATGCAGATTTTCCAATTCATATTTAGGACTACAAGATTTTTATTTTTTGTGTTGCCTCCATAAATACTTTCATCCATACTGAGAATTCTGGTTGTCAGGAATAAAGATGATAAAATTAGAATATTCCATAATTACTCATTTGCTTTATCCCAGATTACACGTACAATATTGCTACTGATATTATCATTCATGATTACTGAAACAGGTGAAAAAAGTTTTTTGATTCATTCTGTCCTATGAAATCAATTTTCTGTAATTGTACCATATGTATCTCGTCAGATCATATGGCTAACTTTCTTCAGTTCCACCACCTAATTTCTGAGTTGTCTCTGATTTTGATTCATGTTCTTTCGTGTCTTTTAGATCGTTTTAAGATAGAACGTTATAGGTTCATCTGTTTTTTCGAGTGAGTGTTTCTCTTGTACTTTCATTGTCTGGAGGGATGTTGATTTGCTATTTAGTCTTCTTTTCCTTATAGAAACTGTATGTGAGTTATTTTTCTGAGCCTTTGGAACATGGGTGGCCAATCTTTTGGCTTCCCCAGGCCACATTGGAAGAAGAAGGATTGTTGTTGGCCACACACAGAAAACACTGACACCAATGATAGCTGATGAGTTAGAAAAAAAAAATCAAAACATCTCATAAGGTTTTAAGAAAGTTTATGAATTTGTGTTGGGCCACATTCAAAGCTGTCCTGGGCCACATATGGCCCGTGGGCTGTGGGTTGGACAGGCTTGCTTTAGGAAATTCAGGGTGGTTCCTCTGACTTTGCAGTGTTCCCTCTTCTGTGGTTTTTGTGGAATGTTCCAACTATGTGAACTTGCCCCCTGAGATTTTCTATCTGTTTTTCTCCACCACTTTTACCTGGATCTTCTTTCCTTCATGTCAGTTTTTGTTTTTCTGCTCAACTGAGATTCCACTGCCAGCTGTGTCCTCCCGTGAGGCTGTGTCCTGGCAGAGAGCAGCGAGGGTCAGGTCTGAAAGCTCCCGGGCTCGATTTCCAGCCCCACTGGATCTCAGCCACGCCCTCATCCTCCCTGTACTTGAAGTGGTCCCATCCTTCCCAGCTTGCGCCACTCTGCTCTGGTTGGCCTGCCGGGGGCTTTCCAGCGGAGGCCTCGTGGCCCTTTTGGGGTTCTCCTATTTCAGGTCAGTCTTCCCGTCGCTTCTCACTGTTTCCCCTGCACAGATGCCTCATACTCGGGCCTTGTGGCTCTTGGTGGCACGTTGTCACCTGCTTGTATTTTGGTACCGATGGGTGTACTCTGTCACCTGACTACATTAGTTGTCTTACGTTCATGTGGGAATTTGGGAAGATGCACAGACTATCTTGCCCCAGCTGCCACTTTCTTCCCTGGATTCTCCTTGTTGAAGCTTTTTGCTGCTTTCATCACTGCTGGGCACTTCCTGAAGCTGCTTTTCTTCAGCGCCATCATACTCCCTTCACTTTCCTTATGTGATGAGCTCCGTCTCCAGGCCTTTCTTAAGCACATCTTCCCTGGCTCTCCCACCTCCAAACCGTTGGTGTTTCCAAAATTTTATCTTTTACCTACTATGTTTCTCAGTTTACTTGGTTTCAGATTTGACTTCCCACCGCCATGTTTTGAACCCCTGTCTGTATGTTGATGCCTCCCCAGACTGCCCTCCACATCACACCCCTCAGACCCTGCAGCTGCTTGTGGTTGGCCATTTCCACGTTTTTTTACCCTGAATACACCTGTGTTATCCATCTCAGTTGGTGGCGTCATCTTTACTCAGTCACTCAGGCTAGAAGCATGAGAATTGATGTCAACCTCTTCTCCCATTCTCCTTCATTCCCCACCTCTAATTCTGCTAATTTTGTTTCCTAAAAAATTTTCAAAATACGATCCCATCACTTCCTTTGTTTAAACCTTTATCTCTTGTCTGAACTGTCCTTCTCCTCTACACAAAACTGTTAGACAAAAAATGAACACATCCCACAGTATAAAATACTTAGTGGCTCTCCAGCTACTTACAATTACGGTGAGCAACTTTTTTTCCTCAGGGAAAACCAAAAACATATGGAGAAGAGTTTTCTTTTTTGCATCAAAATGAAAAGAGCTTTGGCTGGGTGTGAAGACTCATGCCTGTAATCCCAGCACTTTGGAGGCCAAGGCAGAAGGTGTGCTTGAGCACAGGATTTGAGGCCAGCCTGGACAACATAGTGATACCCTATTTCTATAAAAAATTTAAAAATCTCATTGGGCATGGTGGCTCACACCTGTGATTCCAACACTTTGGGAGGCCAAGGTGGGCAAATTGCTTGAGGTCAGGAGTTCAAGACCAGCCTGGCCAACATGGTGAAACCCTGTCTCTACTAAAAACACAAAAATTAACTGGGTGTGATGGCATGTGCCTGTAGTCCCAGCTACTCAGGAGGCTGAAGCTGGAGAATCGCTTGAACCAGGAAGGTAGAGGTTGCAATAAGCCAAGATTGCATCACTGCACTCCAGCCTGGGCAACAGAGCAAGATTCCAGCTAAAACAAAAAACAAACAAAAAAATCAGCTGGGCATGGTGGCTCATGCCTGTAATTTCAGCACTTTGAGAGGTTAAGGTAGGCGGAGCACTTGAGGCCAGGAGTTCAAGACCAGCTTGGCCAACATGAGAAAACCTTGTCTCTACTAAATAAATAAAAACTAGCTGGGAGTGGTGATAGATGCCTGTAATCTCATCGACTTGGGTGACTGAGGCATGAGATTCACTTGAACCCGGGCGGCAGAGGTTGTAGTGACTGAGAATGCACCATGGCACTCCAGCCTGGGCAGCCGAGCAGAACTCTGTCTCGGAAAAAATAAAAAATAAAAAATTTAGCCAAGCGTGGTGGCATAAGCCTGTTTAGTCGCAGCTACTCAGAGGCTGAGGCAGGGGGATTGCTTGAGTCTAGGAGGTCGAGGCTGTAGTGAGCCACTGTACTCCAGCCTGGGTGAAAGAGTGGGACCCTGTCTCAAAAAAATAAATAAATAAGGGATAGTTGTGGTTATTGAAAAGATGGTTGTTCTTACAAGTTAGATTTACTTACTGATTTAATAGAGGAATGTTAATGAAGATGTTTACGTGACTTTCAGTTGCTAAAATAATGTTTGTATTTTTTAAAAGTTAAAATGTAAAAGCAGCCATCAAATAATTCATCCTTGATATCACATAATGTATTCATAAGCATTATCTCATTTAATCTTGGAATAGGTCCTAAAGGCAGATGCTGCTATCATTCCCATTATGGAAGGAGAAAAATGAGAAATGGAAGTTTAAAAAACATAGGCGAATTAACCTGCCTCCTGTTGCATCAGGAATTGGGAGCAGAGCTGGAGTAGGGTTCAGTTGACTCCATTCAGTGCTGTGTGTATGGGCACCTGCCATGCGTCAGATCCTACACAAGAACTGGTGTCAAAGGTAGAGAGATGAGTGAGATATTCCTCTCTCCCCTCTTTGGCCGTGCTTTCTGCTGTTGTTTGGAAGTCTGCTTGAGAAGGACTTTCCTAAGCAGAAGAGTGCCTTTACCAAGCAGGTTTTCTTTGTTTTTTTCTTTTTTTGAGACAGAGCCTCACTCACTCTGTTGACCAGGCCAGAGTGCAATGGCTCGATCTCATCTCACTGCAACCTCTCTCTCCCGAGTTTGAGTGATTCTCCTGCCTTAGCCTCATGAGTAGCTGAAGTTACAAGTGTACACCACCATACCTGGCTAATTTGTGTGTGTGTGTGTGTGTTTGTAGAGATGGGGTTTCACCATGTTGGTTAGGCTGGTCTCGAACTCCTGACCTCAAGTGGCCTGTCTAGGCCTCTCAAAGTGTTGGGATTATAGACATGAGCCACTGTGCCTGGCCAAGCCAGTTTTCTTAATGGACAGGCTTCTAGAATACCTCCTGGCCTCCTAATACCCAACGCTGCAAGCCTCCTCCACACGCAGCCCCCCTAGTTAAGGATCTGGCTGCCCCTCTCTTGGCCCTCTCAGATACCTTCCTGTTCATTTCCTTGTTGGGCTGGAGTTCTAGGATCTGGGGAAAGTTCCTTCTGTATATCCAGGGAAGTTGTCTGGAGGCATTGCTTGTTGTTGTTGTTCTTGGTTGTTGTTTAAATCCAGCAGCATCTGAGCTGGAAGATTATACCTGAAATCACACCAGGGTCTGCTGTTGGGATGTGCCTGTGGTGTTCAATACACGTTTCTTAGCATAAACCTACAGGGCCCTGTGTGATAGGACTTCTGCTCACTTTACATGTTAGTTTCTTGCCCCTCATTGCTTTGTGCTTTACCTTCAGAACCATTAAACTGCTAATGTTTCCCAAAAGGAACCACGTACCTGTGTCAGCTCATGCTGGCATGGAGTTCTCCTCCATCACCAGGCCCATCCCAGATTCCTTGAATGCCCATGTAATATATATCTCTACCATCATATTTCATGTATTTTGTTCTAATTACTGGTTTTGTCTCCATAACTTACCCAGGTCTTGCTTTCTCTTTAAGTCCTACACTTATTCTCCATTTCATCATTTTTTTTTTTTTTTTTTTGCATAAAGCTTCTGGTCCTGCTATTCTATGAGAGTTAAATTCAAGACATGGAGAAACTTATTCATTCCTGCTTTTACAGGAAGTTTCTCAGAATAATGAGGGAGCAGTTGCAAAAATTAGCTCGTCCAAGGTCACACGGCTTTGAAGTGATAGACGGGACGGTGGCATCCCAGGTTTTGTAGTCTCGACCCCATCTTTTGTGTATCATTCGCGGCCCTTGCATTGTTCTCAAGGTCACAGATAGAAGAACAAAGGTTTGTATTGTGGCTCTTCATTTGTTTCCTTTCCTTTCAAATTGGTTTCTTTTGTTTCTTTTTTTTGAGACGGAATGTTGCTCTTGTTGCCCAGGCTGGAGTGCAATGGCACGATTTTGGCTCACTGCAACCTCCACCTCCTGGGTTCAAGCAATTCTCCTGCCTCAACCTCCCGAGTAGCAGGGAGTGCAGGCGCCTGCTAACACACCCAGCTATCAAATTGATTTCTTGAGTGCAATTAGTTTTTTACATTGTGTTTTTTTAATATCTTATTCTTCTATTTAGGTTACTTTTTCTGCTTATTCTTGTTATCCTCAGGAATGGATTTTTACTGACAGCATAAAGATTAAAGTAGGTTTTTTGGAAATCTGTGTATCTTTTACTTTGCATTAAAGCCAGAAAGATTAGCGCTACAGTGGAGGTGTATACATGTCAGCCTAGAGAGTAAAAGTCCCAGTATACACAGATTTAGGGTGACTTTACAAATTTAGAGTGGACTTTGCCAAAATTCTCTTCCTTGCAAACAAGTTTTTCCTTTAATCAATCTGGATTTATAAAAACAAAAGCACATTCCCAATGTTCAAGAAGAGTTTTTTGGACAGGAGAGTATTTAAGGGATTGAAAAATTAAAAAAGAAAAATAGTTTTTATGTGCCTAAATTAGCCAAGTAATTCTATCAAGTATCTTAGGAAAATGGAGTGTTTCAATATTTACTACAAACACCAAATTTGTCTACTTTTTTCTAGGCATCCAAAACCCCCAAAAAAAGTTTTGTGATTTTTTTTCCCCAAATTTAAAATTTGCCAGAAATTTAACATTTCTTTACCAGCACTTAGGTTTTTTTGGAAATTTTCCCATGTGTGTGAAGGGAAGACAGAAATGTCAAGGAGGAGCAGGCAGCAGTGATCTGTGGCTGGCTTGCTGTAAGACCCCACAGTTAGTACTTTGGCTGTAAGGTAGGACTTCCTTTGTCTTGCTTTCCTGAATTTGGATCTGAAATTTAATAATGTAGTCATTGCCTTTTATTTAACTGATGATTGCATACAGCTACATAGAACTTTCCTATTTCAGATTAAATAATAGCAGGTAATTTACCTTTTTTTTTTTTTTTTCCCCCCCAAGACAGAGTCTCTCTCTGCTGTCACCAGGCTGGAGTGCAGTGGCACGATCTTGGCTCACTGCAGCCTCCAACTTCCTGGTTCAGGCAATCCTCCTGCCTCAGCCTCCCAAGTAGCTGGGATTACAGGCACACACCACCATGCCCAGCTAATTTTTGTATTTTCAGTAGAGACGGGGTTTCGCCATCTTGGCCAGGATGGTCTTGATCTCCTGACCTCATGATCTACCTGCCTCTGCCTCCCAAAGTGCTGGAATTACAGGCGTGAGCCACTGCATCTGGTGTTATTTGCTTCTTTTACGGTGGTTATATAATGATTCTGTGCCACTGATGCCAAAAGGAAATTTAAAATGATTTTTTCCTTCATTCATTTATCAAATTTATCAATTTGTCTGTGGGCTCACTGCTTATTTCTGAAGATAGGTGAAGAAACAAAGGGCCTTCCCTGCTTTTTCTAGAGCTCACAGCCTACTTGGGGAAAGAAGGGCTGGACTAATGTTTATATACTATTTAAAATTATAATTTGGGATACTTAAAGGAAAACAGAGTGCTCCAATACTATAAATATCAGAGGTTTCTAACCTAGTATGCTTACAGGAATAAGGGAATCAATGGATACTTTTTAGATAGGGGGTTAGGGTGTTGCATTATAAATTCAGTGTTGGCACTGAGAAGGATGGACTCAGGAGAGGAGATGTCACTGGAAGAGTCTTGATAGAGCCTGTGGCAGTTGTCCAGGGGACAGATAGGAAGAACCAAATTTGGGAAGTATTGAATGGTCAGGATTTGGTGATAATTTGTAGAGGAAGTGCTGCATAGAGGAGCCCAGGTTTCAGGCTTAGGAGATTGGCTGGGTAATGAGATGTCTGAATATGCAGCTCTTCAGCAGGCTGGCCAGATCTGGAGTTACATTTTAGAATGAACCTTATAGTCTGCAGGGAATCTTCCAACAAAACCTTTTATTTATTTTTTAAAAATAGGAATCAGGTCAAGTTCATGATTATAAAACATGACAAGAACCCGGTACCCAGGGCAGACTTGGTTGCTTATGTTAAGGGCAACAGGTACACTTGCTTTAAAATGAAAGGTTAAACAGGACGGTGGGCCTGTGTTGGTCAGGCACTGCGCCTCGTGTGAGAGGCAGAGGCCCGCTATCATTCATTGAGTTTCGTGAGTACCCTGTTTGAAGATGGCCCTGTTTGCCTGTTTGTCATTGAAGGATATTAAATTAATTTTCTTTTCTTTTTTTTTGAGACAGAGTCTTCCTCTGTCACCCAGGGTGGAGTGCAGTGTCGCGATCATAGTTCACTGCAACCTCTGTCTCCTGGGCTCAAGCAATCCTACCACCAGCTGGGATCGCAGACATGCCCCACCACACTCACCTGATTTTTTGTGGAGATGAGGTTTCACTATATTGCCCATGCTGGTCTCGAACTGCAAGCCTCAAGCAATCTCTGGCCTTACCCCTCCAAAGTGCTGGGATTACAGCCACCACACCCAGCCCTGAATTAATATTCTTTGAGTTCCTAGAACAGAATTGCTGTAAAAGAAAAACTAAAATCAGTTTTGTTCTAAAAGATTAAACACTAACCTTAAATTTTTTTAGATGGGGGCTTAAAGCTATATATATTATATTATGTGTGTGTGTGTGTGTATATATATATATATATATAAATTTGTCCAATGATATCTAACAGTCACTATTGTCATGTCATGGTTTTGACTACCAAAGATTTAATAGTTTGGTATGTCATTGAAGCATGACAATTCAAAGCCATTTTTTCACTTTTTCCCCAATAAGGTGTAACTGTTATTTCCTCTTCTAAGCCCTAGTTCCATCATTTGTAAAATGGGAATAATAACCTCCATTGGATAATTATTATAATCAAATTAGAGATCAATGTTATATTTTTATAGATCTTAGATATGATTTTCCAAGGGCAGGCCCACATTTACAATCTGTTTCTCAAAAATCTCAGCACTGACTACAATGGCTGTCATACTATGTTTTCTGAAGAAACACTTACAGTACAGTAAATATATGCACTTGTAATAATACCCACTGGAATTCTTCTAATCTGGGAATTCTGACATGCTGTGCACCTGCTAGGGCTTCTGTGCCTGTTTGGGGCTTTTACTGTATTCTGGTTAAGTGAGGCTCTGCTCTACTTTTCCCGTGGAACTGCACAGAATTTGGACAGGCTGGACCTTGTGAATATGTTCTTGAGACAGGGTCTTGCCCTGTCACCCAGGCTGGAGTACCGTGGTGCCATTTAGCTTACTGCAGGCTCACATTCCCAGGCTCAAGCAATCCTGCCACCTCAGCCTCCTTAGTAGCTACAACTACTGGTGTGCACCACTATGCCCGGCTAACTTTTTTTTTTTTTGTAGAGATGGGCTCTTGCTGTGTTGCTCAGACTGGTCTTGAACTCCTGGGCTCAAGCAATCTTCCTACCTCAGCCTCCTAAAGTGGTAGGATAACAGGCATGAGTCACCACCGTTCCTGGCTGCAGTCATCTTTTCAGCGTCTGCATTTGTCTTCCATCATTTTTTGATCTGCTTTTAGTTGTAGTCATCTGCTTTTAAGTAACTTTTAATCTTTTTAGAGCCCTTAGACATATTTAAGATGTTTTAATTAAAATACTACTTACATGTCGTTATTTGTATCTAGTTTTACCACAGGAAAAAAGTGTACTAACTTTTCTCTCTTCCTCTTGTGTGTGTCTCCTATCTCTTTCTCTCTTTTTCTCTCTCTTTTTTTTTTTTGAACACTGTGGTTAGTTGTTGGATGATTGTGTTGCTTAATTGATATTTTGTGCTTATGTCACATGTACGATTAGCATGCATTAATTGATCATTTCTCTCATGTAATCAGACTTGGTTTAAATTTATAATTCATTTTCACCACATATTATGTAGTGAAAATATAATGGTTAAATACATTATTCTATTGTTAATAATGTTTTATCATCCATTTTACTCTTTGTAGACTTCAAATTCTACAGTATCAATAAGAAAACGAACTCCTTTTTTATATGGAAGTGATTACAATTCAGTAGGTGGCACTCTTTCCATTTCTGTTAGTGTTAATGAATATCGAATTAGATGTCAAAGAATGTTTTTAAAATCTTGAGAAAAAGCACACGACTTTAAGCCATTGATAGCTTGTTTTAGAAAGGATAGTAACAATTTGTTCATAATTTGGCTTCCCTGGAACTTTGTGAGAACAGTTACATGTGAATATACTTAATATTTGTTTGCCTTGAGGAAATTTGTCTTTCTAAAACAGAATTTTTTTTAATAAAAGCTTTATGATATTCTATCTGAAACTCTAAATTTTCTGTTCAGAAATTTAAATTACTGTCCATTATTCTCCATTTTCCTCTCATAGTTTGATTTTTAGACATTGTTGCCAGAGTCCCATTACAAGATACTTTAAAAATGTTAACAGGTTTCTCTCATTCTAACACAGCGGCTTTTCTTATTTTTAGTGTGTGCCTCTCCTTTTCCATTATGAAGATAATATTTAGCTAGTTGGATCAATTAACACAACTTAGTTCTGCTCTTTTTATTCAGCATTATTTATGTTCTGCTTTTTTAAAACTTATTTGTTATGTTTTCCTTATTCCTGTGTATTTTTTATATTTCCTGTTTTTAAAAGAATATGCCATTAGTTACTTAGCCAATTTTTTATTGTTGGGCATTTTAAATATTTTAAAATATTACAATGTTACATCAAATATCTTTGTGCATGTTTTTCTTTTATGTTATTTCCTTGTGATAAATTCCCAGTGTAGAAGTTTTTAGGTCAAAGGTATAAACACATTTATGGTTTTTTGACACATATTACACATTGCTTTCCAAAAGAGCTGTATCAGTTTACAGTGCTGTAACGAATGTATGATGACACCAGTGTCCCAGCAGTCTCCCTGAAATAGCATTTCAAAGGGTATTTTTCTTTTTACTAGCTTAAACAATTTGGGAGATGTGTCATTTTGTTTTAAAAATTTTAGTTGAAATGTGAGAACTACCCAAAAAAAATCTCCCATAGGAATATAACTACTGTTATTTTTTTGATGCAGTCCTCCAAGGCTTTGTGTGTGTGTATATGTGTGTGCACACTGCCTGCTTTAGCGTAGCTGAAGTGTAGTGTTTAATTGTGTGTACTACATTTTTCATTTACTGAAGTCACTTATTATATGCTGGTCATTAACTAATAGCTGTTTGCTGGGCAGTGCTCAGTGTAGGGGTGAACCAAAACTGCATAAAATGCACTGAAATGATTTGGTTTGGGTGGTTTTGGTAGTCACAAAAGGGCGTGTGGAAGTGAGAATACGTTTGGGATAGGTGGTAATATGAAAATATTCAAGTTTGTTAAATACTTTTATCTTAAATGCTTACTTGGTGAATATCTGTGAGTATTACCTTATAGCAATATGTGTTCAGATTTAAAGGTGAGACGTCTCATCTGAAATAAGGAAGAAGAACTGTATTCTGTGTTGCTGTATAGTCTTCTCACCATCATTTAAAATTGGCTCTATGATAGGCCATTCCTTAGTCCTGAGTTTCTTAGTCTTTTCTGACTTTTAACTTTTATGAATACCATTGCAATAAATACTTTTATTCGTATGGTTTTCTTGACATTTCAGATTTTTTACTTTAATTTTTATTTCTATTTATTTTCAAATGCATTGAAGGCAACAGATTATTTCTTATGGTTGAAAAAGTTTGATTTCTGAGTTTAAAAGGATGAAGCTTTTAAAAATAGTTTTTGATACCATTCCTCTAAAAAGTGTTGTATTAATTTATAGTACTACTGGTAATTTGGAACACCCATTATATTCTACCCTTTCGTTGAAAATAATGTTTCTAATTTAATAGGTGCTTTATTTGCATTTGTGATTTTCAGTCCTTCTGGTACCAACATTTAAGATAATTTGAGGTAAAGCGTTCTTGACCCTTGGGGTGCTGTTGGGGTCCATTGGCTCCAGTTTTGTTTTTGAACAGTTTTAACTATTACAATTTTGAGTGATTTTGACTCATTGAAAAGATTGGCATTTATTCTTTCCTAGAGGCTAACAAAAGAACAAGGAGAAAGCTGATCATTTAAAAAAACTGAAAAAAAACTCATTCCGTCTTGCTATCACCAATGTCCACTGGACCTCATATAAATCTAAGTCATGATGAGACTTCAGGGATCATATTACCTGCATCTTGAAACATTTTATTATTTTATCATTATAGGAATTATTATCATTCATCATTACTCATCAGTTATTTCCAAGTATGATAAAAAAGACTGAAATAACAAGAAAGTGAATAATGATGAAATCACCTAAATAATGAAGGTACAATAGTGAAATAGATCGTCTTCCTTTTCTTACCGTGGGACCCAGAACATTCTATTTCAATACTGTATTAAAAAGGACTGGAAACACCTTCTTTTTAGTCTACTTTTAGCCTTCATTTGAATATAGTTGAAATTTAGAAGTTTTCATTTTCCACTTAAAATGGACAGGAAAAAATCTGACATGTTTCACAGTTATTAAACAAATCAAAATAAACGCAAAGAGATAGCATTTCTAGCTAATGACGTTGATGATGGAATTGTCCAGATAAGTGAAATTTCAGACTCGTTCTTCAGATTACAACATCCTAGAGAAATTATGAAAAAATTTGGATGACGTGACATATTTCATATTTGTCAATATGAATTGACAAATTTCCTTTTTTTTCTTTTTTTTTAAAGACGAGGTTTCACCATGTTGGTCAGGCTGGTCTGGAATTCCCGACCTCTGGTGATCTGCCTGCCTTGGCCTCCAAATTGTTTGGATTACAGGTGTGAGCCACCACACTCGGTCATGAATTAACATATTTCTAAGAACAAACAATATGGTCTTTCATCTAGTCATTCAACGGAATGTCCTTTATCGAGCAATATTTTTGTGACAAGAACGTAGACCATCTTGTTCTGAAAGGATATATGATAGTTTAAAAATATTTTATGCTGTTAAGCACCGAAATTTACCTGATACAAAAGGCTTCATGTGTTTAAATTCTTATTTTTGAGACAGGGTCTTGCTCTGTCGTACAGGCTGGAGTGCAGTGGTGAAGTCATAGCTCACTGAAGCCCTGACATCGTAAACTCAAGTGATCCTCCTGCCTCAGCCTTCTGGGTAGCTGAACTATAGGCATGTGTTACCACATCCAGCTAATTTTTTATTTTTGTAGAGATGGAGTCTTGCTGTGTTGCCCAGGCTGGTCTCACACTCCTGAGCTCAAGTGATCCTCCTGCGATCCTCCCGCCTTGGCCTCCCAAAGTGCTGGGATTACAGATGGGAGCTATTATGCCTGGCATGTTTAGATTCTTGTTAATTGTTTTTTTTTCTTTTGAGACAGTCTCACTCTGTCTCCCAGGCTGGAGTGCAGTGGTGCAATCTGGGCTCACTGAAACCTCCACCTACTGGGTTCAAGTGATTCTCCTGCCTCAGCCTCCCACGTAGCTGGGATTACAGGCACTCACCACTAAACCTGGCTAATTTTTGTATTTTTAGTAGAGACAGGTTTCACCATGTTGGCCAGGCTGATCTCAAACTCCTGACCTCGGGTGTTTCACACATCTTGGTCTCCCAAAGTGCTGGGATTACAGGTGTGAGCCACTGTGCCTGGCATATATTTCTAATAAAATTGTTTTCACTGTCTTTTTATTCATACTTCTATGCATTCTTCATTAAATAGCTTAACAGTATAAAGGTTTCATTGGAGCCAGATGTTAACTAGTACTGGCTGTTTTTCCTGATATACTGAGGGTTAAAGTAAAAAATATTTCTCATGTATTTTGTATAATGGCATTATTACATTTTAACACTTCTCTTTAGTGTACAGTCCTAATTATGTCTGACATACACAATTGGGAATAGTTAGAAGGAAATAGTTCTGGACCAATCAGTAATGGAATGAAAAACTCAGGAAGTCCCAATACCATGGTAAAGGAGAAAGACTCCTTTTTCATTTCCTTTCATGTACAGTTTGTTCAGATTAACTTTAAAGGAGAGCGAGATGTGGGTCTTAAGATTTTGTCTGCAATTGAGTGTTACCTGTGTGTGGAGCCCTGCTCAGCAGGCATCCAGTCATCAGCCAACAAACACTTCCAGGTCCCTTGACAGCTGCTAGATATCCTATTGCAAATTAAATATGAAGCAGAGATGGACTTAGTTTTGCATTTAAAGGATTTCTTAAAGTTCAGCCTCAAATGAGGTTGTTAGTGTTTTCATTTTTATTGAAGCTGGCTTTGTTGGAAAGGAAAGGGCAGCTAGGATTGTCCTCAGTGGTATTAAAGAAAAATGCTCTGGAAAAATAAAGTTTATGCCTAAAATTTGGCATAAACTTTATGCCAATGTGCCTTTACATATCTATGTGCCACATTTCATAACTCTTATAAATTCTGCACAGTTGTCAAGGCTGCCAAAGTGGTATTTAGCCTACGATGGCAGTACAGCTTATTAGCAAACATATGTTTATAGTTTAACTAATGTTTCCCAGTAGGGTGTTTCTGAGACCTTCCTTTTTCAGCTTTGTCTTCCTAAATTTTAGTAACAAAAGGAAATAAAACATGTTGAGTTTATATCACACTCTGAGGGACAGGAAGCTAAATTCTAGAATTAATGAAACAACACTTATTTAATGTTTACTTAGGTACTAAGTACTTTACGTATATTAACTCATGAATCCTCAAAATAACCCTGTGAAGGAAGTACTATTATTATCTTTTTTTTTCCTTGAGGTGAGTGAAATAAGGTGTAGGGATAATGTTTAAGGTATGCTAGAAACTGGTAGCGCTAGGATTTAAATTCAGGCAGTCTGATACTGAGCTATTTTTGTCTTTAGATTTTATTACAATAAGTAATATTCCCATTTGTAAGGCATCATCCTAAATGTTCAGTGATTCATAAAGAAGATTTGGGATATGTTATGCCATTGGTGTCATCCTTTAGGTCTTGCGCTTCTGGGAAGACTTACGGTTACTGCATGGGATGTGTGAATTTATGCTGCATAAGCATTGTATGTAGGCTAAATTTTGAAAAATTGTATAGTTGTATTTTAAATGCAAAATAGTTGTGGCTTATAAAATTCAACTTCATTTAGTATTGCCTAATTCATAGCTTTCTGTTATTATATATTGCCCCAACTAACATATATTAAAAGCACAACAACTGTTGGGGGGCTCATATGAACTGTTTTTTTTTTGAGATGGTGTCACACACTGTCACCCAGGCTGGAGTGTAGCGGCATGATCTCGGCTCACTGCAACCTCTTCCTCCCGGGCTCAAGTGATCCTCCTACCTCAGCCTCCCGAGTAGCTGGGACCACAGGTGTGCACCACCATGCCCATTTAATTTTCATATTTTTTGTAGATACTGGGTTTTCACCATGGTGTCCAGGCTGGTTTTATAATCCTGAGCTCAGGCAGTCTACTTTCCTTGGCTTCCCAAGGTGCTGGGATTACAGGCATGAGCCACTGTACCTGGCCTTGTTAAAAAATCGGGGCTATTATTTGTTAAAAATTGTTGGGATTCGTTGATTGACAAGTTACAGGCTTTGCTTAAAATGTGGATTCCCCCGTTTCCTGATAAATCCTCTCTATCTGGGCCAGGGTAAATTGCATAGCCAACAGCAACAACACTCAGTGTTGTTTTCTATTCTTAGTGATATACCTGTGGGTTAAATCCTTACTGTGTTTTAATAAAGAAGCAAACTGGACAGTTATGACTCTTCATTGATTTGCGTTCATGAATGAGAAAATGCTGCATTCATTTTATTCTGCGATTGATAGGACAATGACGTGAATTTGGGGAAGTCATGTTGGAGGCAAAAGCTATGCCATGTATAAATTTAAAGTTAAAAACTAATAGTATTTAAGGCTGGGTATAGTGGCTTATGCCTGTAATCCCAGCACTTTGGGAGGCCGAGGCGGGCAGAACAGTTGAGATCAGGAGTTTGAGACCAGCCTGGCCAACATGGTGAAACCCTGTCTTTACTAAAAATAGAAAAATTAGCTGGGCATGGTGGCACATGCATGTAATCGCAACTACTTGGGAAGCTGAGGCACAAGAATTGCTTGAACTCAGGAGGCAAAGATTGCAGTGAGCTGAGATTACGCCACTGCACTCCAGCCTGGCAACAGAGTGAGACTCCATCTCAAAAGAAAATACGTATATGGGCACGCGCACGCACACACACACATACACTCTCTCCCCCTCTCTCTAATACTATTTAAAATATCAGCCTTATAATATATATTCTAATATTTAAGAGACAAAATTTTAGCTTTAGAGTTACAGGTTTATCTGCCAGTTCCCTCAAACATCTAGGTTAGCTGTACTGTCGTCTCTGCCGTTATGGCACTTTGTACATATTTATGTTACGTGAGAGGATTTGAAGCATTTTCAAGTTAAAACAACTTTTTTTTTCAATCATAGGAAATTTTCAAGCATGTAAAAGTAAACAGACTACAATAATTAGCTTCCGTGTGTCTATCACCCGGATTCACCCATGTCTACTCACAGCCACTCTTACTCATCCGTGCCCCTTTCCCTTTGCCCCTTTCATGTTAGCTTGATGAAAAGCCCTGATAACCTGATTTTATTTTACCCACAAACGTTTAAGTATATAACTCTAAAAGGTAACTATTATTATCACACCCTTAAAATTAATAATTATTTTTTCTTCCTTTTGTTTTTGAAAGAGCGTTTCACACTGTCACTCAGGCTGGAGGACAGTGGTGCAGTCTTGGCTCACTGCAGCCTCAAACTCCCAGGCTCCAGCAATATCCACACCTCCTGAGTAGCTGGGACTACAGGCATGAGCCATCGTGCTTGGGTTTTCTGTTTTTTAAATTTTAGTAGAGATACAAGGTCTCTATGTTGCCCAGGTTGGTCATGAACTTCTGGGCTCAAATGATCCTCTCACTTCGGCATCTCAAAGCACTGAGCCACCATGCCCGGCCTTAACTCCACTACCCCCAGAGACGGGGTCTCACTCTGTTGTCCAGGCTGGAGTGCAGTGGTGTGATTATAGCTCACTGCTGCCTCAAATTCATGGGTTCAAGAGATCCTCTTGCCTCAGCCATCCAAAGTGCTGGGATTACAGATGTGTGCCACCTCACCAGCCACTAATTCTTGAATATCATCACATAACCAGTCTTTCTACATTTTAAATTTTCTCTCAAATGTTGTAAACATTTGTTGGTTTATTATTTACTGTTTTTGAATTAGGATCCAGATGACACCCACACATTATGATTGGTTCATCTCTCTCTCTCCCTCTTTCTCATGTCCTCTTTCCCTTTTACATTTTCATCTTTGTTGCAGAAACTGTGTTGTTTGTCCTGTAGGAATTTTGTATAGTCTGAATTTTGCTTATAGCATGCTAATGGTTCTGTTTCACATGGTCGTCTGTTTATCCCATGAATTGGTAGTCGCTTCTGAGAGCTTGATGAAATGTCATGGTCAGTTGTTTTGGCAAGACTACTTCATAGCTGGGGGTGTGGAACTCCATCAGGGTACACATAATATTATTTGTGAGTGTGTGGGTGTGATTTTGGCAAACACTGAACCATTAAGTCAATAGGAGTTGCAAATTGGTAGCAGTCTAATTCTATCTTTTTTCTTCACAAGCTTGAGTGCTTCTATAAAGAGAAACTTCCCATCATCGACTATTTGGTTTCCTGGTGGTAGAGTTTATATATGAAAAGCTGGATGAATGCTTGATCCCTTTTCTTCATTCATCAATTTTCAAATAGTTTGTTTTTTGCCTTCTTCCAGTAGTCACCAACTAGTTGTGCACATGCTTTTACAAAGTGTCATTATGATCTCATGGATCTAAACAGATTTGATAGATCTTAGTCCATTTATTATCCGTTGATGTTCAGATTATCCCATCTTGGGCATATGGGACCAGTGGTGTGTTGGAGCTGGCTCATACCCATTTTTGAGAGTCAGTTGGCAAATATTGTTCAGTATTCAGGAAGTTTGTGGGATCGTTGTTAAACACAGCCGCTATTAAAAACCAAATCATGTAAACCTATAATTAAATAAATTACATTAAAAACAAAGGTGCTCAAACCCCATCACTTTCTAGTTATCGTATTTTTGAGGTTAGTTTATTGTACAGTTTGGCAAAAATACTATGTAACTGTGCTACCGAACACCTCCCAACTCCACATGAAGGGACATTACATCGGTGGCTTCAAACTGGCCATTGTAGGAGTGTTTATGTCACAGCAGTCAGCAATTGCTACAGATAATGGCATGATTTATTATCTTTTTTATTGTTTAGGCTTCGGGAGGCAGTAGTGACAAATGTTGAAAATGTAGATTGAATTTTAATCTACATTTGAAATTAGCTGTAGCTGTTCCATTGTAAGCAGTACCAAAAATGGTATAAAAATGAAGAAATATTCTTCAGCTGTTATATGATTTAGCAAATAAGTTGCCCACATCATTGACAAGTAGAATTCTGGCATACCCCTTCCATGTTTTGCTTTAGATTAAACTAGAGGTCTTCAAACTGCCTGCCCTGCAGTCTGATTCTGTAAATAAAGTTTTATTGGAACACATTTGTTTACATACTGTCTGTGGCTGCTTTGGCGCTGCAATGGAGAAGAGGAGACGTAACAGAGACTCTATATCCCAAAAGCCTAAAATAGTTACCATCTGGCCCTTTAAGTAGAAGTGTGCTGTTTTCTAGTCTAAACCAATATTCATATCAGAACTGCATTCATTCATCAGTTGCAACCACAGGTTGGCCACTGATATATACAGTAAGTTTGGGAAATGTCAATAAAAACATCTGTGAGAATCAATTGGCTGTATGGGATTTATAATAAAGAATGTCCTTTTTATTTATAAATTATGTGCTAGACATCCTTTATGTCATTTCAGGAAGCACACGTAAGCATTTCCCCTCACTCAGCCAATTGTTAAACATTTACCAGCATATCACTCAATACACTTGCAATTGGATCCAGTGACCAGTTTCATTACTGTAATGATTCAACCCCTTGAATGAGGGATTTGCAAATTGAATAAGAAGTAAGAACCATCAGGTTTACCGGGATAATACATTCAAGGCTCATGAGAATTTAGTACTGCACAGGAATTCTGGTCAGCCAACACATATTTGCAAACATGTAGAGTCTATATTTTAATTTTTGACTTCTAATAATAGCAGCCCCCAAACTGCCTACATAAGATAACTGGAAGGAAACTTATTTGCCCCCAAACAATTCCTATGTACTCACTGTTATGCTAGGCTCAGCAAGATATACTCATTTAAGCTGTATGTGAGTTTTGGCTCTTAAGAAGTTAACATACTGAAGAGACAAAACTAAACAAAACGCTTTCTTTGCTGCATGAGTACAGTATGGATTCAGAATGGGGAAGGGCTTCTGTGAGGTAATACAGCTGGAAGAGGCCTGTGGAGGAGATCGGTCTTGACCTGAACCCGGACCTTGAAGGGTAAGATTTCAGTGGCAATGGAGAGAACTCAAAAGAGCCCTCTAACGGGAGCTTCACTAAGAAATCAGGATGGTAGGGAAGAAAACGTGTGCATGTTTCCATGTGTATTTGAAGGGGGCTTCCTGGAGTATGAAGGACAGTAAATATTCAGATCCATAAGTAGATTAGTAGTATATTACAGTCGCATGGAAGCCATTTGGAAAATTTGGATTGTAGTGTGAACTTGTGAACCCACTGAGTGTTGTTGATGAACAGCGAGACAGCAAAAGTGGTGTTTGTAAAACACTTTCGACTTACGGTTAAAGATGGAGAATTAAATCTATGTGTTCACCTAAGCTCCCTTATATCACCATGCTAAAATTACAGTGAAGGGGTTTTAGTTGTTGTTGTAGTTGTTGCGTTTGTAAGTGTAAAAGAATGAATAGAATGGGATAAAAGGCAAGAGTAACATATTTTTTGAAACTGGGAAGTCGAGGGTCATGTAGTAAAGAACTTAGCAGACCCAATGCAATTGAATCCTAAGCCAGCAATGAGGAAGCTCAAGACCCATTCAGAGCCCCAGGCTTTGTGGCACCAGATACTTCTGGAAGTGAGGGGAAGAATTGGTTGAAAGTCTCTTTAAGAAGTAAATGGATACATGGATTTCCTCCCTGGTTTGGTGCAGCTGAGCCACTGCCTCTGCAAAAGACCTACTTCAAAGGGCAAAACAAAGGGACTGTGGGTTGAGGCCTATGGTGATGCACTAGACCAGAAGGCAGGGATGGCATCCCGAAAACAAAGGGGAATTCATGGAATGTGAATACACCGGATGCCGAGATGTCCAGCCTTCTTCCCCTTGAGATGCTGGCGGCCATTTCTTCATCCTTTGGGGAGGAGATTGGGGATTTCTTTAGGCATTCTGACCAAACCAACATAGAATACCTAAAGATATTGATGGTAGGCATTTCCCAGATAAACAGCTCAGTCCTATTCCTCTACAGTGGAGTCCCCACTTCCCAAGCCCCAAGCCCCACTGACATACTCAGAGCTCCCCATCAGCTTTTTTAGTTCCATTCTAAAGGATTACCAGACAGAGGAAGAAAACCTCTAATGTGAAAGAGAACAAAACCAACTAAAAAGCAACCTAGAGAAAACAGTCATGCAAGGGGAATTCACTCGAAATAGTTCTTTACCAGTATTCTAAGAGAGGACAAGAAAGGGTAACCAGGAAGCAAAAGCAGGGTGCTATTTTAAAGGAGGAAATAGGGGAAAGAAGAAGGGGAAGCCACGGAAGCAGCATTTCAGGCCCAAAGACCTCTTGGCAATGGAAAATTATGGTAGCAGACATTTTTTTTTTTAATGCAATAGAGACCTAGAAGATAAAGGTAAGGAAATCCTAGAAAAAGCAGAATCAGAAAAGATTTGGCCGGGTCTGGTGGCTCACGCCTGTAATTCCAGCAATTTGGGAGACCAAGATAGACAGATCACTTGAGGTCAGGAGCTCAAGACCAGCCTGACCAACATGGTGAAACGCCGTCTCTACTAAAAATGCAGAAATGAGCCAGGAGTGATGGTGCGTGTGCACCTATAATCTTATTTACTTGGGAGGCTGAGGGAAGAGAATAGCTTGAACCCAGTAGGTAAATGTTGCAGTGAGCCGAGATTGTGCCACTGCACTCTGGCCTGGGCAGACAGCACAGGACTTCATCTCTGAATAAATAAATAAATAAAAAGATTTTAAAAGAGAAAAGATTTTTTTTTTTTAAATTATAGGACCAGTCCAGGAGGTCCGACATCCGAATAGCAAAAGTTCAGAGCAGAAGCCTAGAAGCGGTGAGCGACCCTGTTACACTGAGCACCAGTAAAGCCGGGCTGTTGCCTTGAGTTTATTTCCCTCTGAAAGGAACAAGGGCTCTTTAGAACAATGGCTGCTTCCACGTCTGGGGTGGACAATCTACAAAGTGACCTGGAACATTTTGTTATACCAAGTAGCAGGGAAACTACCAAAGATTAGGGTTTTTTCTAAAGGACTCTGAATCCAACTTGATGAGGGTCGCACTCACTGGTGCTCTCTTTTTTTTATTATTATTTTTATTTTTTTTAAGTCTCATGAGATCTGATTTATTTTTATTTTGTATTTTTATTTTTATTTTTATTTTTTTTTGAGACGGAGTTTCACTCATGTTACCCAGGCTGGAGTGCAATGGCGCGATCTCGGCTCACCGCAACCTCCGCCTCCTGGGTTCAGGCAATTCTCCTGCCTCAGCCTCCTGAGTAGCTGGGATTACAGGCACGCACCACCATGCCCAGCTAATTTTTTGTAGTTTTAGTAGAGACGGGGTTTCACCATGTTGACCAGGATGGTCTCGATCTCTTGACCTCGTGATCCACCCGCCTCGGCCTCCCAAAGTGCTGGGATTACAGGCTTGAGCCACCGCGCCCAGCCTATTTTTTATTTTTAAGTCTTACCACTCACCGGTGTTCTGGTAAATGCTTAACAACTGTTCCTCTAAAAACAAACCAAAAAATGAAGCAGCAGAAAGAATGCGTCACAAGTTTATTTTACTAACAGAAAAATGTGTAGTAAACAATTTACAAATGCTAATGAGATAAACAATATCCTTTGTAGTAAATTCCATGTAGCTAATTCTCAGAGAATCAGTTGTTAATGTTTTTGTTAATGTTTCCTCTTATGTCTGTAAGCAAACCACCATTAAAACTGACAGATTAATATAGTTCCAACATGAATGTTGGTTGATATTTTCCTTTATGTTAATGAGGAAGACAAAAGTAAAACAACACATGAATGTCAAAACTTCCCTCTTTCCTTAACGATACGAGTGACTTTTTTGCTGAGTTGGATGCTAGTGTTTGAATACTGGGAGAAATTTCCTCAGCTCTTTGTGTTCACAGTGGAACAGCCACAGATCACTTTTAAACGTCATCTACATTTTCAACATTTCTGAAACTTTGTCTTCTCTATCACAGGTACATAGTTTTATCCCATTAGCAAGTTAGAACAGTTTCTTCCGGCTGCTCCCTGTGACAAATCTGTCCAGGAGAAGGTTCTCTGGAACTGGAGGAGAAGTTGGCAGGACGCCTGCAGAGTAGCCATGGGTACTCCCAGAGAGGAAGGGGGTTGGTGCCACACAGTCTTCGGAGCGTGGAAGTGGACACTGGATAGTGTATCATTTGTGGATGTCACGGGACTCTACTCAGACCTGTTCTAATGTTTTAAAGGGCATTTTGATTTTATGTTGCTTGAATTCTTCATCCTATTTGTGAGTTATTTCATGAAAGGATAATTGTATTTTGATTTGAGGGAAATAATGACTTTTTTCTTTCACACGGGTATAAATATCTAAGAAAAGCTCTTAGCTCTCAGTTTTTTTGCATGGTTATTTACCTCAGTATCTTAAGTGGTGTTTTTGTTAAGGTTAAGAAAGAAAAAGGTAGGAGAAAACTAGAGAGGTTATGAAAGTACTATTAGCTTTCTAAATTCATTAGGAAGGAGCTCACTTGATTTTCAGCTATGCTACACCCCAGGGTTATTTTCAACATTTCTGAACTTTTTTTTTTTTTCCTGCTAACTTTAGAGATTTCTCAGAAACTTTGCCAGTCGCATTATTTGGGAGAGGTAGGGGTAGGGAAGAGTGGAATTTGAAGATTTATGGAGTTAACAGCTTACAAAGAGGTTTGAACGGCCCCAGTAGCACATTAACATTTGGGCTCTGTTTTATTACAAATAGCAAAAGAACCACGGGATATGGTTCAAAATATGTAATCAAAATACAATTGGCCTGGCTGTTGAGTCACTGTCTTTTCCCAAAGAATTTTTGTAATAGAATATAAAGATCCTCCTCTTTATTCTAAAGCCACTGGTTTGCAAGTCATCAAAGAAATGAGTGATGTTTCAAGCTATTGCCAGTAATAGTGTGTCATTTGGACTTGGATTCTGATTTTGTCCTGGATTTTACATTTAGTTTTTCTTCCTGGCATTTGATGCTTTAGAACCTCCTAGACAATATAATCACTTATGTCAGCTAACCTACATTTATTATCATTAGCAGAGTTTGTTCTCGCATATATACTTAACTAGTTTTCGCCAGTTCTGGTCCTTCTGATTAGGTACTTCCTGGACTGGGAGGCAGAAAAATCACATTGATTGCCAAATTCCTGTCTGTGTCATGTTGAACATTGTGTTAGATTATCACCTAAGTTTGGTCTTTTTGTTTGTTCTGTTCTCAATACAGCTACTGTTAATGAGAACTTACTTTAGGATCACAGTGAGTTTAATGTGTATGACACGCTTAGAACGGTGGCCAGGACATATTCATGTGGCCGGCACATGTTAGCAGTTATGAATTATTTTAATGTCAACATTATCATCCTCAGATTTCACTGGTACATTATAGGCTTTGTGTGTGTGTCTGTGTGTGTGTGTGTGTGTGTCTGTGTGTGTGTGTGTGTGTCTGTGTTTTGCTTTTGAGTCATCCGGGATACTGTTTTACTTGTAGAAGAGCAAAGTGTGAGTGCTGGTGGAGGTGTGCTTTTGGCTCTGCTGCTTCTCTGAAACCAGTTCTCTTCACAGTGGAGTGAAGTAGAAAACTGGGTATCCTTAGGTAGGAAATGAATGGAAAATAAACAGTCTCTTCCTCTACCTTGCAACATAATTAAAACAATTTGTTGTTATTCATATTATAAAGAAACAGTTCTTAAACCGCCCCCCCCCCTTTTTTTTGAGATGGAGTCCCACTCTGTCACCCAGGCAGGAGAGCTGTGGCACAATCTCAGCTCACTGCAACCTCTGCCTCCCAGGTTCAAGTGACTGTTCTGCCTCAGCCTCCCTGAGTAGCTAGGATTACAGGTGTGTGCCACCATGCCTGGCTGATTTTTGTATTTTTAGTGGAGATAGGGTTTCACCATGTTGGCCAGGCTGGTCTTAAACCTCTGACCTCAGGTGATCCTCCCACCTCAGACTCCCAAAATGGTGGGATTACAGGTGTGAGCCACCATGCCAGGCCCTTTCCCCTTTCTTATGTCTTCATTGACAATACTGTCTGACCCAAATGACCAAGCCCTTATAGCTCACTTGTTTCAAGAAATGTGACACATAGCAAAATGACAGTATAAGCAAAGCATTGAGTCTCTCGTAGTTGTGATAAACTGACCCACAGTGCCTTCAGACAGTATTTGATTTCGAAGACCTGTTATCATCAGGTTTCAAACAGATACAGCGGTTGACACTATTACTTTGGCCCTCAATATCAACTCTGTGAGTGCGGCTTTGCAGGAGGGGTCTTAGTATTGAAGTTTAGGAATGAACCAACTTTTTTTGAGCATCTGCAGGGCGTTATATTCTGTATTTATTGCTTGACATACATCAGCTACTTAATTTTCACAGGCACTCTGAGGTAGGTACCAGTATCCTCACTTTAGGTGAAAACACCAAGGCACAGAGAAGTTCCGCAGTTCTCTGAGATCATACATTTCCTATATGGGAGAGCCGAGTTACAAAGCCAGGCTTGTATGATGGCCCAGGTCCCTGTTTTTACTGTTTCTTAATTAATCTTACAGCAAACAGGTATGAATGACAATTGAGGGTGCATAGGGGTTACAAAAGTTATCCTTTGTTCCTGTTTAAGTTAGATGGCCGGAGACTTGGTGATGACATCAGAGCCTTTTGCTGCAAGTCTGTGTGTGTGTGTGTGTGTGTGTGTGTGTGTGTGTGTGTGTGTGTGTGAGAGAGAGAGAGAGAGACTGTGTGCATGCAGCTGAGTACACATGTGAGTGTGTGTGTGCATATGTACATGTGCATGTATCCTACATTACTGCTGGCCTCTTCACTGTCTTAAAGCTCTATTCATTTGTCACCTTCTCATCAAGGCCTTTCTGGAATACCTTATTGAAAGTATGATGTCTCTTTGATATATACACATCCTGCCTTCAGATCCTGCCATGTCGATTCTGGGTTCCAGGAGGGCAGCAGGGATTTCTGAAATCATCTGACATGGGCATTTTCTTCAGCCAATTCCAGATTAGGGGAGAATAATAGGGACTCATATTCCAACATCCCCAATTCCTGAAGTCACATCTGAGATAAGGCTTTCTACTGGGTATTGGCCTGGTTTCACCTCCTCCATTCCTACCCCTATGTCTTTGCTGTTGATCGAGAACCTTAGATACCCTCCATTTGAGAATGATTCGAGGAAACAGGATGCGGTTCACCTGCCCATTGTGTTGTATTCCACCTTTCTGCCCCGGGCATTATGGCTGCACTTTATTTTACTCATTTAGTTTATTTTCTTCCTCTACTAGAATGTAATCCATGAGAAGAGATGTTTTTGTTAATTTTATTCACTGTTTCATTCCTAGCACTTATAATAGTGTACAATGCTTAGTAGGCACTTAGTAAATGTTGGACAAATGACTGTTTTCCAGATAATTTATTATTTATTTCATAATGATTATTATGCAGACTTGGTTTGTGCTTCCCATTCCATCTCATGCTAAATATGGCCACTAATGGCAGTTACATATTTTGAAATTCACTTTCTGAAATTTTAGTTTGGCCAGGAGTGGTGGCTCATACCTGTAATCCCAGCACTTTGGGAGGCCAAGGCAGGCAGATTAGTTGAGCTCAGGAGTTCAAGACCAGCCTGGACAACATGGCCAAACCTTGTCTCTACAAAAAATATAAAAATTAGCTGGGTGTGTTGGCACATGCCTGTAGTCCCAGCTGCTTGGGAGACTGAGGTGGGAGGATCACTGACACCTGGGAGGCAGAGGTTGTAGTGAGCCGAGATTGCGCCACTGCACTTCAGCCTGGGTGGGTGACAGAGCCAGACCCTGTCTGAAAAAATAAGAAAAATTCAAGAAATGAATTCTTAAGCATTTGAAAATTATTTTTTATAAATGGTTGGTATGATAGGAGCATGTGGTCTGTGATAGAATAAAATCGTGCATTTGCCCCATCCTTCACAGCCTCTTCTTTCCTCCAAAAGTAACCCCTGCACTTTTGATGTACACATTTTATATGTGTTATTTTATGAGTGTATCGGTATATTTTATGGAATTATTTTATAAAGAGATACTTCCCCTCATATACTATTTGGTTGCCCAGAGGTATAGTTCATATAGAAAAAAACAAAAAGGATAAATGCTTGATTTCTTTTATACATTGTTTTCAACTTAACAGAATGAGTCATTGTCACCTACAAAAGGTACCAATTAAATTTTTATGTCATTATGAACTTATTGATTTAAGCGTATTTAGTTGGTTTTAATCCACCTCAATTCTTGTTCCTATTGGGGTCCAGTTGCCCAGTCTTTAGCTAACAGGAGCCTTTTCATATTTGTTTCTATTCCTTTCTACTTGATCCTAATGATTGTTGATAGAGGTTTCTTGTTATCTGATGCAAGAAGTCAGGTTCATCTTGTATGTGTCATGGCTGAGACATGAAATCAGCCATTCCTCCAAAAAGTCCATGAAAACGTGGTTATAGAATTCAGTGCTGTTAGATTTTTTTCCTTTCAGCACTTTACAGGCATCTTTCCACTGTCCGATAACTTCCAGTGTTTCTGATAAGTCAGATATTGTTTGTCTTATTGCTCCATGGATCTCATGTGTTGTTTTTCTCTGTTTGCTTTCAGGCCTTCCTGTTTGTGTTTGGCTTTCAGCAATTTAAGTAGAATCTGTCTAGGTGTGGTTTTCTTTCTTTTGTTTTCCTCAATGCTTGGGGGTTACTGAACTTCTTGAATGTGTATTTATGTCTTTTGCCAAATTGGAAAGTTTTTAGCTGTTTATTTCTTTGAATACTATTTCCCTAACCTATCATCTCCTTCTGGAACTCCAATTAAACATGTGTTAGACCTTTTGATATTGTCCCATAGGGTCACTGATGTTCTGTTCATTTTTTTTCAGTCGTTATTTTGTCTGTTCTTCCAACTTGATAATTTAGGTTGATCTATCTTCAGGGTCACTGAGTTTTCTGCTGCACGTGCAGTTTGAATTTCAGATATATTTTTCAGTTGTGGAGTTACCATCTGGCTTGTTTTTATAGTTCCATTTCTCTCCTGAGATTGCCAGTGAACATATCTTTCTTTATGTTCTTGAACATAGCTTCTTGGGCTCGTCTAAGTGTTGTTCTCAGTTGATTGCCTGCCTCTCCAGTATGGATTAAAGTTTTCTGTTTCTTCACGTGTCTAAAACTTTTAGATTATGTTTTTGACATCGTGAATGAAGTTTGTAGAGAAGGTGGATTCTGCTGTTTTCCTGATAAGTGTTTGTTTTTTGTTTCAGCAGGAAGTTAACCTGGGCACAACTCAAACTCCAAACTGTTTCTCCTGTGTTGGGCAGCAGCAGAAATCTGTTTAGATTTTGATTTGTGTGTGTATGTGTATTTATTTTCTGGATTATTATCTTAGAATTTTATACCTTAATTGAGGCATGATTATGTACAGTAAACTCTACATGATCATACAATTGTGAATTTTGACATATGTATATACTTTTGAAAGCATTATCAAAGTAAAAATTATGAAAATATCCATCTCCCCCAAAAGTTACCGTAAGCTCTTTGCAGTCCATATCGCCTCTTCCCTCCTCCCCAGCTGGTTCCCCAGGCAACCACAGACCTATGTACTGTCACGGTAGATGAGCTTGCATTTTTCTAGAATTTTATATTAATGAAATCATGGTACATACTGTTTGTTGGTCTGGACTTTTTTCACCAACATAATTATTTTGAGATTAATCCATGGTTTTGCAAATATCCATACGTCATTCCTTTGTATTGCTAAGTATTATCTCATTATTATGTGTATATACCACAATTTGCTTATACATTCACCTGTTAATTGACATTGAGATTGTTTCCTGTTTTTGACTATTTCAAATAGAGTAGCTGGGACTACAGGTGCCCACCAGCACGCCCAGCTAATTTTTGTATTTTAGTAGAGACCGATTTCACCATGCTGGCCAGGATGGTCTCGATCTCTTGACCTCATGATTCTCCCGCCTTGGCCTCCCAAAGTGCTGGGATTACAGGCATGAGCCACTGTACCCGGCCCATGTACAAGTTTTTGCATAGACTTGTAGACTTGTTTTTATTTTTCTTGGGTAAATGCCCAGGAGTCGAATGCTGAGGTCATACGGCTTGTTTGTCTTTTTATGATTCAGCTGTGAGTGTTCTTTACCTATCCTGGTCATCAGTTTTTATCATCTATGCATTTTGCAAATATTTCCTCTCAACCCGTGGTTTGTTTTTTCATTTTATTAATAGTATCTTTCAAGAAGTAGATGTTTTAGTTTTGATGAAATACAGTTTATCTTATTTTTCCTTTTATGTTTTATACTCTTTGTGCCCTAAGAAATCTTTGCTTAGCCCAAGATGACAAAGGTTTTTCTCCCGTGTTATCTTCTAGAAGTTTTATAGTTTTAGGTTTTGGATGGCTGGGGTGGGGGCAGGGAGAAGGAATGTCAAAGGATCCCTGCACCATTTGTTAATCCCATGGTGATGGGAAAAGTTCGATAGAGGTGCTGGTGGATTTGTGGGTTTAGCGATGGGTTGAGGAGAGAGTCCTCATCAGTGGCTTCTGATGGGAAGCTTCAGAGGGAAGTGAGTGGGGTCATGGGGGTCAGGAGTTTCAGGAGTCAAGAGAGCAGGGGATAGTGGTTCAGAAAGTAAGGGGCAAGCTGCGTAGAAACCCGTGGTGCCCGCTGAGCTGTGTGAGGCTTCCCTGGAGGTGGGCAATAGTAACAGGCCTGCTGTCACTGGCTTTAGCAGCCTCTGGCAGGGTGGATGCAACCACATGGAAAGTAGCAACTAGGTTCATTCTTAGAGTTAGGCTTTCACAGGCAGGAGTGAAGGAGAAATAGAAAGTTGCTTAGTACATGTGCTTCTCTTGAATGGACAGTACTTGTGCTGAGTTCAAACCTAGACCGCCAGCAGAGGATGGAACTGAGAAGGTCTCTCCCGTCACCTCACCTCTCCAGTTCCTTTCTTTTTGCTCCCTCTAGCTGCTCTCTTTTACTCTCTCCCATCTTGTCAGTGTTGATTCGTGCCTCTGACTGTACTTCATCCTCCCTGTCGTGTGCAACACAGACTGGAGCATGTGGGGCACCGTGCTCGGCACCCCAACTTTCGTTTTACCCAACAGCATATCCTGTAGCTCCTTCCTGTTGGCAAGTCAGAACATTTGAGAGTCAGCTTAGTGATGGATAGAGGAAACTCTTAATAGCAGTTTTGTCTGGATCGTAATTTCTGTGGGACATGAGACTGAGTGCGATGCACAAGAGAATGAAAGCAGGGGCGTGTGTTGGGGACTGACCATGGGGTTTCAGGGCAGGCCTCCTCTGAGAAGGGAGTACTTAAGCTGATAGCTCAGCGACGAGAGCCAGTCACCACCACCAGCGAAGAAGAGTGTGCAGACAAAGAAGAGTGACGCAAAACCTCTGAAGAAAGAGTCAACTTGATGTTTTCAAGAGACAGCAATAAGGCCAACATGCCTAGAATCTACTGTGGGAGTGTGGTGTAAGATGAAGCAGAGGTCAGCCCTTATCAGAAGAATGAGGATTTTGTTTTAAGTGCAATGGGAAACCACTGAAGAGTTTTAAGTTATTAGCAAGAAAGCAGAGCTATAGAAAAAGCTGAAGTTGCCAGGTGGAAAAAGACCCTAGAAAGCCCAATTAGAAGTGAGTATCAGGAAAACCCTGCAGTGTTAAATGCATCAGGTTAAATAAGGCTTAGATTGAAGACCGAGAAGCAGTTTATTAGTTTGTTTTTATGCTATACTCTGAAAAGTAATCTCCCTGAAATGGTAACCCCAAACTTAAGAGATAAATTAATTTTTAGATCAGTGTGCAATTTAAATTCCAAACTGAGAAAGCCGCTTTTAAAGATGTGATTTCAGCCACGCGGTGGCTCACGCCTGTAATCCCAGCGCTTTGGGATGCCTAAGCAGGTGGATCACCTGAGGTCAGGAGTTTGAGACCAGCCTGGCCAACATGGCGAAATGCCATCTCTACTAAAAATACAGAAATTAGCTGGGCATAGTGATGTGTGCCTGTAATCCTAGATATTTGGGAGGCTGAGGCAGAGAATCACTTGAACCAGAGCAGAGGTTGCAGCAGTGAGCCAAAATCATGCCACTGTATTCCAGTCTGGGCAAGAGAGAGAGACTTCATCTTACCAAAAAAAAAAAAAAAAAAAAAAAAAAGATGTGATTTTAAGAGTGCATTTTAAATTATTTTGTATTTTAGAGGAAGAAATTAGTACTTAGTTACTCATTTCTTCTAAAATTTTAATGCTGTTGCTGAGACTTTAAGAAACCTAGTGTTTAAATTACAGCTCACAAATATTTCCTGACTCATTTAAAAATTATACCCTGGCTCTGAATTAGCCAATTTGTTTTTGTTTTGCCTTTAGGAGTCCCACAGTGTAGTTCTGGAGTGTGTGTAGAATGTAAGGAAGGCGCACACTCATCCTGTCTGGTGTCTCAATATGGAGGAGACAGGTACACACTCTTCTGTATGGTATTTCAATATTGTGGAGACAGGATGGCTACTGCAAGTTTACAGGAGGGAGGATAGTTTGTACAGCTTTGAATGGGAAGCAAGATTAATGTATTTGTTAGCCAAAATGAACAGTTAGATTTCTATTACACAGTTGATCCTTGAGTTGGGGGCACAGGCCCCTTGTGCAGTCAGAAATTCATGTGTAACTTTTGATTCCCCTAAAACTTCACTATTAATAGCTTACTGTTGACTGTAAGCCTTACCAATAACATAAACAGTCAATTCACACATATTTTATGTTATATGTACAATGTACTATATTCCTCCAATAAAGTAAATTAGAGAAAAGAAAATATTATTAAGAAAATCATAAGGAAGAGAAAACATATTTACTATTCATTGAGTAGAAGTGGATCACCATAATGTTCATCCTTGTCATCTTTATGCTGAGTAGGCTGGTTGAGGGGTTGGTCTTGCTGTCTCAGGGGCGGCAGAGGTGGGAGAAAATCCACAGATAAGTGGACATGTGCAGTTCTAAGCCATGTTATTTAAGGGTCAACTGTATCGTTTAACAAGTGAAATGTTCTGAAATAAGAATAATAGAAAGTCACCATTCAACAATAGTAATGACAACAAGAAGAACAAGAACAGCAAGCTCTGGTGACCATTCAGGAGTGGAGGCAGTGCCACATAGTGGTCAAACTCTGGTGACCATTCAGGAGTGGAGGCAGTGCCACATAGTGGTCAAGCTCTGATGATCATTCAGGAGTGAAGGCAGTGCCACATAGTGGTCAAACTCTGGTGACCATTCAGGAGTGGAGGCAGTGCGGCATCATGGCTAATCCATATGCCTTGTATCACACATTCTTGGATTCACATCCTGGAGCAGCCTGTTAGTAGCCATGTTCTATTGGATTGGTTACTTAAACATTCCAAATCTCATTTCCTCATATGGAAAATATATATCATAAATATTACCCACATCGCAGGGTAGTAGTGAAGATGAAGTGATCATCTGTGTCAAGATCTTAGTGCCATGTCTTTTGGCACCTAGAAAGTGCAGAGAAAACAAGAACAATAATTCATTTAATATAATAATTAATATAATTTCGTTATCTGTTTTACTTACAAGGCAAGTATTAACATCACCATTTTTCAGATGAAAAACATACTTAGAGGACTCTGAATTTCCTGAGATCACAAAGCTAGGAAACGCAGTGGCAGGATTTAACCGTGCAGAGGTCTGCCTCCAGAATGTATCCTTTCAGCCATAACTCCATATTTTCTTCTAGCAAGGTTCTTCCAAGATTGGAAGTGAGATCATTGGATTCATAATTAATTCAGAGTATAAAACAGTACATTGTAGAACAATTCCCTGTTTTGCTAATCTAAAGATTTTACATTATATTCTACTTATTTTAAAAATAAAAACTTTATTCTAGAAGAAAGATACTCACTTTAGAAAAAATTTTAAATGTAGGTAAAAAGTTTTTAAATACAGATAAGATAAAAGAAAGATGTCACATATAATCCCGTGGAGAAAAATCCTTCCTGATTTCTGCTTTCTGCCGTGTGTGTGTATGTGTGTGTGTGTGTGTGTGTCAGGAGTGGAGGTGGCAGTGTAGAGACGCACACATACATACACATGTAAATACATGCATACATAGGTGTTGATTTCTTTTTCCAAAATGAGATCATTTTCTAAAATGATTTCTGTTTCCAAATGTTTGTTAACTTATCCTAGTGAGAGCATAGTGTTGGATTATATGGGTGTGCCATCATGAATTTACCTAGTTCCCTGTTGTGACATTTAGATTTTTTTGGAATTTTTCACTGTTTTAATAGTCCTTTTATTAACATTCTTAATCACACACATCCATTTGTATTGTCTCATGGTATTTCGGTTGCCCTCCAGAAGGGCTATCCCAGCATGCACCCCTGCAGCAGCACGGACTGCCTCCTTCCCGGTGCCACATGAAGAGTGTGTGTTATCCTTTTTTTATCTGTGGCAGACTGGTGAAAATAGTTATATCTTGCATGCCTTTGAGTACTAATCAATATGTTCCTGTGTATAAACGATTTATATTTTTTCCATTATAAATTGCTCTTTAAAAATTCTTTACCTGTTTTATCATGCCTGACTCTGGAGTTTTGTTGGCCCAGAGATCACTGGACTACTTTTTACTCCAATTTTTACATGTTTAAGTTTATTTTTAGGGTTTCCAGGTGAGCATCTTTTTAAAAATTTTAGATAATTAGGAGAAATGGGCAATGGTTGTAATAGTATACAAATAGCAATGTAGGTATCAGCATAAAAAACCTGCTTTAGGGACTCGCTCTCAAGATGTGTCTTTCCCAGTATGTTACTGAATAGAAGTATAACTTTGAACTCATTCTTATGAGTAGGAAATCATAAAACTCTGATCCCAAGAGTGATTGGCTGGATTCTTGCTTTTTAGAATTCATCACTCCTTCTTTGAGCATAAAATTCTCATCAGTCATTGATTGTGCTTTGGAACTGCTGTATGTCAGAAATCAATTCTCACTTTTCAGTGAGTATATCCTTTAAAAAACAAATTAAAAAAATAAAAAAATTCAGATTCATCAGGATTTGTTTTTTCCATTTTACAATTAATTCTCTGCTACTTTCATAATTACTTTTGTTTCTTTTCTTCCAGTGGTTGGTTAGAATATAATTTATTTACACAGATGTTGCCTAATAGAAGACAGTTTCTGGTGGTTCATTATAAAATACATTTCTTAATGTAAATTTCATTTTTCCATTGACTTTCATTATAAAATTAGAAACTGTAACTGTTAGTGAGAAATGGGTGTCTCTTATTGAAGAGTTAGGATGGTAACTTGTTAAAGTTGTACAGACTCCTCACTTGAGTTTTTAGGCCTTACCAAGCAGCGGAAGTCGATACAGTTCTGCTCTGATTTCTCCTTCCTTCACTTCTTCTCTAAGTCCTTTTTTTGTGTGTCTTAACAACCATCCCCATCCCCACTTAACATTTTTCCCTGACAGTTTCCTGCTGGGGCCATTTTGTTCTTGATCCCTTCTTCTACCCTGCCACCCCACTCCATGTTTAAGATGCTGAAAGGATATATTCTAAGCCTCAACTTTCTGGAAGCTCAGTTTCTTGTAATATGAAACAATTTGGTTTCCTATAAAGCTATTACGTTCTTATATTGCTTTCAGAAGTATAATTTTCATGACTTAGATTATATGTATCTGTGATAAAAACTCTTTTTGTATCAGAAAAGACAACAAAAAATTTTTAGTCTAGACATAACAGTTTATTTTTGCTAGAGATTAAAAATGGTAATGCACTGCAGTTGTTTAATATACTTGTTCTCAAACTTTATTAGTTCACTTAAAAGTTTCCTATCTTACAATATAAAATGCAAATATTTTAAAGTACATGTACTTGAAATCTTGTATTGTTATTTCTTGCAAATCAGACTTGCATATGAGGTAGAATTTCTCCTTCAAACAAAGGAAGTATTAGTAATGATGGTAATTTCATTATTGCAACCTGTGTGCTAAGCATACATGAATTGTTCCTAAAACCAAAAACATTCTTACAGAAATGTTTATTGGCTTAAAGAAATATTTACTGGGTTAAAATAAATAAATTGAGAATAAATTTTCTCTGAATCTAAATTGATTACAAATGACTATTGCTTTTTATTTTTGAGATGGAGTTTTGTTCTTGTTACCCAGGCTGTAGTGCAACGGCACGATCTCGGCTCCCTGCAACCTCCACCTCCTAGGTTCAAGCAATTCTTCTGCCTCAGCCTCCTGAGTAGCTGGTATTACAGGCAAGAGCTACCACGCCTGGCTAATTTTTGTATTTTTAGTAGAGACGAGGTTTTTTCCTGTTGATCAGGCTGGTCTCGAACTCCTGACCTCAGATGATCTGCCAGCCTCAGCCTCCTAAAGTGCTGGGATTACAGGTGTGAGCCACCGCATCTGGCCAACTATTGCTATTTTGATGTGACATTGTGTGCATGACAGCCTGAGAAATAAAAATTAATATATTTAATGAATTGGATTTTAATTTCTTTTACTAAATATGTGAATTTTAGATTAAGAAATATTGATGAACTATCCAAATATTTCTAATATTTGTTCATCACTTAAACATGATTTGTCTTTTAGCCAGATGATATATAGTTGGAAACCACATTTCTCAAATTCACAGTTATTTCAAAACTATAAATTTAATCGGAAAGCTTTTCACATGTCAAGTTAAATATTGATTTAGGTTTAAAGTGACACAAGTTGAATTTCATTATTTATATTAAAGTCAGCAAAATTTTCATAATTAAAGTTTGTTCTTTGCTTTCTTTTCTAATCCTTTTTTAACTTGCAAAGTTTCCAATATACCAGTAGAGGGCAATGTTGTAACATGGTAGAAGTGTTTGTTGAATTTTTTTTTTTTTTTTTTTTTTTTTCCTTCACTGGCTACCACCTCACCCCCCTCCGCCTTTGCAGTTTGGAACGTGTTTTTAAAAGCAATGTTCTCTGTGTAATTAAAATCAGTTCCCTGTATAATTAGCAATGGAGCCTTATTCTTTGTGGCAGAATTTGTGGATGGCATTATTATTTTAAGTCTGTGCTCGTCTATAGCCAGTGCCAACACTGTTGCCTGTTAAAATATAGGAAGTTATATTGCCGTTTATCAGCACTAAGCAATATTGTAGATGGAAATATATAAAATTACAGTATGTTTCATTTAGCTGCTCTGAGCAAATTACTCAATAGGGAACGTTTAAAATTCCTGGTTCTATCTTGAGAAATAGCAGAGTTAATGTGCCATAGTTATAATATCTTGTGTCCAGGTGCCCTGAATAATAATACAGGACAACCAATTCTTGCAGGGTTTTCAAAACTGTATCTGCATTAGTGTACTGCTTAAGAAAGCCGTTGATCTACTTAGGAAATTCTCTATATAATTTCTTTTCACGAGGCCTTAAAATGATACAATTTTGATATAGATATCAAACTACTAAAATAGTGAGTATTAAAGCACAATTAAAGTTATTTATCTTTTTCTTAAAAGACATGAACATTATATAAAATGACATTAAATGTGCATTTATTGCCTGGCTGCCTTGGGAAGTATTTGGGTGCAGGAGTTTAGAGAGAATCCAAGCCTGAATTTTGAGTTGTCAGAGGTGTGATTCATGAAGTTATGATTTATCCACAAATCCCAAAGTCTCCATAAGTAGTTTAAAAACAAGCAGAAATCTTATTTCAAAACTAAATTATAGATTATTTGTTGTATAATTTTTTTGAAACTGGTTATGATTAAATATGTTTATAATTAATTTCATTCTATGCTTTAATATTTGTAAAAGTATTTGAGAATCTGGCAACTTAATGATTTATTTTTTCATCTTTAATCGATAGCCCTATCTTAGTATTTTCTTCAAGTTTTTTTCTAACTTTATGAAATACTCTAGCTAAAAAGTTGACTCTTGAAATTGTGTTTATCTCTAACAGGCTTATTTCAAAAGGTAGAAAAGGACTTTCATTGACTGACCCTGTATCTACAGACTTAGGAAAGCATAATAGGTAATTTAATGTTTACTTAGTGATTTACTTTGATAATAAAAATGTAGGGTAAAATTTGAGAGATGAACAAGATGGTTGAGGGAATCTGTCATGTAATTTAAGAAAAACATTTAGGAATATCTTTTATGCATTAATTACTGTAGGTGCAATTTTAGAATATTTTAGTAGAACTGTAACAAAGTGTGGGATGAAAACGTAAATGCACCTTAAGGATGCTGTCATTTTTTCTCTAAGTTTCTCTGTTGTATGGATGTCCCCAAAGGAAGACATCCGAGTTTTCTCCCCTCCTTCATATCAGGAGGGGGCGTCTAATATGAGGGGAGTCCCCCTTCCCTTTGTGCTTAGGGTGCATCGTAAAGCAGATGGGACCAGGTGTTTTGAAGAATCAGCCAAATAACAGAAGGACACGACAGAAGCGGTCCTAGTTCCCTGATGAAAATATGTAAGGTTGATTAGAGAAAATCACTTAACGGCTGTTTATAGATAGAAAACTGTTGCTTTCTCATTTCTTATTACCAAAGTCAGACTGAAACAAATGTTGATTCTGTTGGCATGTTTGTATTGAGCACTTAGGCTCCCTGTATCATCTTGGTCATGATTACCGCTGTGTTTCCCCCAGAGAGGCCATCGCAGGTTTTAGTCTGGGTTATTTGTATTCAGCAAGGTCAAGATAAGTTTTATCGCTGCAGATAAGTCAAGTGCATTAGGATCAATAGGTAATAGTAAATGCACTGAAAATATTATTGCCAAGCTCTTAATGAATTTTTAAAGCTGTGAGCTTGTCATATAAAATATACCTCGTATTGTTTTATGTATCTGAATGGAGCTCAGGAGTGCAATTAATTGTGCAGACATTTTAAGAAAAAGTAAAAAAACTTAAGGGCAGATTAAAGTAACATTTTTGGAAATCATCAATTGCTCTGCATTTAAATTTGTACTGATGAAGTTTTAGAGGCTAATTATTTTTAAGGAAATGCAAAAGGACAGATATTAGAAACCATTTATAAATTACAAATATAATGAGTTTACTTGTTAAGATAATCATTTTTTTTTTGAAGTTATATATATCTTACCTCTGGGTTTTCTTGCATAAATCACATTTCTTCTTCCTCATTTGGGGAATAGTGGTGGAAAAAAAGATCTTTTATACTTACCAAAGGATGATGGTGAGTATTTCATTATTTTAGAATTTCTGTTCTAGCCTAAATATGTAAATAAGTTCTATATATTTAAAGACAAAAAATATTCTAAACATTTTCATTGATTTTCTTTTTTGTTTTTTACTGAGAGGGATACTTTTTATAGATTATAATCATGAATATATTACATATAGAGACTCTAAAGAATATGTTTTGTCTTAGTTTTTTTCAGTTAATTTTCTGTGGCCCAAAACATGACCACAACATTAGGAGAAATATAGATTGAATTTCTTTTCTTTTCTAGGTGCAGATTACGTGGAAAAGTTTTTTTTTTTTTTTTAGAAATTTCTTAGTTGTATGTATCATGTAACTGTTCAAAACACATAAAGACATTATGTATTGAGCCCAGGTTTTTTTTCCTTCTTCAGTATTGCCATTAAAAAAAAAATTCCTTTCTAAACTTTTTAGACTTGTAGTTTGGAATTTTGTGGTGCCTGCTTGCATTTATGCTTCCTAATTCTTCCAAATATTTTTCTTTTAATAGTCAATTGGAGATAGCCGTTTATAGGTTTTTCTTGTTTTAAATGAAGTTTTCTTATCTTAGCTGATAATTTAAATAAGGACACTGAAACCAATCTTCATATTGATTTTATGTATTATTTATCAGTCACTATATGGTAGTAAATAATACACCATTGCTATCATAATTGTTCCTCCTCGATATTTTTTTTCTGTCTCCGTACATTGTTTATTTAACCATTTTAATTACAAGTATTATAAACATGTGACATCCTTTCTGGAAATGATAAACTTTTTTTTTTTTAAGTCCTATAAATGATGTTCTTTGAGACTTTGGCTTATTAATCTTTATAATATTGGTCTACATTTCCACCTACGTAGCCATTTCTCTTTCTGGCTGAAGAATGATAATTTTTCCTCAACATTAGGTCAATTTATTTTATTGCTGGATTAGATTGATTGTGCTGTAAGAAAGAGAAAACCAAGAGGTACCGAGGGAAGTGTGGAAACACTGAAAATGGATGCTGTCCTTCCAGAGCCAGCGGGCATGAAGGGGTTGCTGGCCTCCAGTTAAAAAGTAGCATGAAAGAGAAGTTGACTGCCCCTTTTCAAAAGTTATCTTTGTGTGGTGGTCCTAATGCAATATTAAGAAAATTAGAGCTTTAAAAACAGAACAATGGTCCTTTTAAAATATATCTAGTTTAGTGAATTTACCTCCCAGAGCCTCTGGTGTCTAATTACTCAAAAAAGAAAAAAAGGAGAAGTCTTTACCAACAGAAAAATAAATTGCAAAAAGTGGCAAGTTTTTACTTTTCATGGAAAACATTTTAATTCTATTTTAATCCAGAAGGCAATAAAAGAAGCGAATTTTAAGAGTATTCGTTTTTTTCCTTGTAGGACTAATTTTACTGACAGAAAATAAACTCTAAACAAGTGATAGTAATCTTATATTACTATTACACTTTGAAATTTATATTTATAAAAAGGAAGTTTGTTTTCCCCCTTTTACTTATGATTTGTCTTGTCTGTATAATAAAGAGAGACACTTAATGACCAAAAGAACAAATTTACATGTAGATAAATTAATTTTGTGCGACGTTTTATATTTTTCTTTTCTTTGTTCCCAAATAGTTACAAAATTGACAATTCGAGTAAGAGAAAGACTAGATTATTGTTTAGGGTTAATTTTCTGAAATATTGTGAAGCAGTTGTTTTTAAATTTAACAAGATTAATTGTTACCTGAAAGCAATACTTTACCTTCACATTTAGAGGTCTTCGTATTTCAGACCGTGGACCTGGTTTTCTCGAAAATTAATTAGGGACCCATGTAAAGAGGTATTTTAAATGAAATGGGCCATGTGCAGCTATTTTAAAGTGCATATTGTTTTCTTTAAGTTTTCTTGTTGGTTTTATAAGAATTGAATATAAAAGAACAACTTATTTATTGTAGCAGGAGTTCCTATAATGCTGCTATAGGAAATGAGTTTATTGTCCACGTAGGAGAAAGGAGAAAGGCAGTCTTACCTATTCCTATAGGTGAGTGCCGTATGCAGAATCTTGGGGGTCAGTGGTTACATAACATTTTGTCTGTTTACTCAGCTTACTTGAAAATGCAGCTGTATTGTCCTAAAATTCCAGAAAGTTCTTTGTCTTAATTGTCTTTATCTCTGGAGCATAGCCAAAGTCATTATTTCTACTGAAGTTGTCATCTGTGCTTTAGATTTTCTTCTATCTATTAAAACTATTTTTCCTCTTTTCCAGTAGATTGCTGAAACTTTGGGAAGTGCATGATTCTTCCTCCAGACTCTTTTCTTGTACTAGAAATAGGACAGCGCCAGACCTATCACTTTTACTTTGATTTGCTGCCTTTATCTTTAGCAAATCTAAATAAAACTGTCATCCTGATTTTCAAATCTCTCTTTGAACTTCCTTTTCTCAAATTGCTCAGTTTCCTATCTGCTCACTACTTTTTTTTTTTTTCTCCTAATGGAGATTCCACATCTGAGGTTTATTTTTACTCTGTTACTGTCCTTTCTTGGATTCTTAAAATACTTTTTACTTTTTAACTTACCTGTTACTTCCTTTTGCTAACCACAAATTTAGTTGATAATTTCTCAGAATAAGTGAAAAAATTGCCAGTCTTCATGAGTCTTTAGAAATAATTTACACTGATTTCATAATTTTTAAAAAGCTACCTGAATTTGTAACTTTGGGAATCATCATTAAGAATTGAGGTGGCGAGAGTGGTCGTGTGGCAATCTGGGAGGTTTTTCTTCTTTCATGTTTGAATGCATTTTACATAATAATTTGTCAATATTTTAGAAACTTTGTGAAAAATAATTAGATGCATTTCTTAGCCCAGAATTGTCTGCAAATGCTTAATGAAAGTTGGAATTTCTTCCTCAGTTCTTTAAGACACATAGAAAAAATTATTGTAAAGAGCACCTTGTTATTTAATTCCTAAATATTTGCAGTATGAGTGAGAATATGAGAATATTGTATTTATTGTTAGAATCTTCAAATATGGCTTTGATAAAATGAATAATATAAATGCTTTTCCTTTACCATTTTTTTGTAGTAAGAGAATCTAAGAATTTTAGAGCTAAAGTGACCTCTGAGATTAGAACTCGACTATTTAAAAAATAAGACAACTGAGACCCATACTGATGAAGTGACTTGGCTAAGATATTAAAAGCTTGTTAGTGACAGACATACGGAGTAAGATTTCTTGGTTCTTACTCCATTGTTTTAACATGACCAGTCCTGTGACCCTCTCTATCTCCTTCTGGTACCCCTTAGACACCATGTGTGTTATTTCGAGATGGAAGTAGTTACTTTCTACACTATAACAGCAATTCAGATGTCAGATACCTTGGAGCTAATGTTTCTGTCACATTACCTGTTACACACAGTGTCCTTTGAGTAGACATGGACTCTCCAACTTGACGTTTATTCAGTAAACATTTTTTTAAGTACATGCCATGTGCCTCTGGTATGCAAAATAATAGGGCACAGGTATTGTGCATCTGACTTTCCTGTGCTATTAATTCTAAAACATGATTTTTAAAACAATGTAAGACATTTAATCATATGGATGTACCCAGGAGCAGATCCTGATGTTGTGAGGCTTAAAACTTGTACAATCTGGGGAGCCTTTTTAAAGAAAGTAATATAAAATAGTAAACACAAAAGTAGATTAAGAGGCCTGTCTATCAGCAGTATAGACTGGGTAAATAGAAATAATATATAGCATTGAATAAAAGGCTCTCCAACTGCACGCAGTGTGAAAAACATCTCTCCAGCATTGAATTGAGTGAAAGAATCCAGGCCCTCAGAGCACTTCTGCTCTTAGAAGACCGGCTGTGGTTGCCTTGGAATATTGAGCAGGGAGAGGGAGGAGTGATGGGAGGAGCAAGGGTGCAAGTGATGTTCTCTTTCTTGACCTGAGTGTGTTCAGCTTGTGGAAAGTCATCAGGCCACACATGTAGGGTATGTGAACTTTGTGTGTGTTTATTACACTTTAACAAGTTTTCAAAATCAGCTATATTGGGAGTCCCATAAGTGAGGAACCCAGAGGGCCACTAGCTTATAGGAAATTCCCTCTCTCGATGCACTATAATTAGTTCAACCAGTGTATATGTATATATGTATGTATGTATTTGAGACAGAGTCTTGCTCTGTCGCTCAGGCTGGAGTGGAGTGGCATGATTGTGGCTCACTGCAACCTCTGCCTCCAGATTGAAGTGATTCTTCTGCCTCAGCCTCCTAAGTAGCTGGGACTACAGGCATGCACCACCACTCCCAGCTAACTTATGTATTTTTAGTAGAGACGGGGTTTTGCCATGTTGGCCCGGCTGGTCTCGAACTCCTGACCTCAAGCAATACACCCATCTCAGCCTCCCAAAGTGCTGGGATTACAAGTGTGAGTCACTGTGCCTGACAAATTCAGCCAATTTAGTGTTACTACACATTTAGGCTCTTTTCAATACAGATATCTTTTTGAAGCTAAGAGTTTAAAAATTTATAATTTTTTGAAATGTTTAATATGTCTGTATTTGGGGGGTTTTTTTTGAAGTGTTATTTTTAAATAGTAGATTAACAAGGTATTTTTATTTTCTGTTTGCCCTTTTTGAGAGATTGTTCCTTTGTCATAAAATTACTTTCACCAATTATAATTAAACTGTAAGGTAGATTATTAATTACAAACTTACCTATGAAACATTTTTGGAACTGTACACTATTAATGAAACAACTGTGGTTTCACTTGGTAACATACTCATGCATTATTGATTATTTTATCTCATATGGTTTTGATTCAAAACTATGTTTATTATATATGAAATGAAATAACGATACCCACCCTCATCTTTGTACAAGATTAAAATGAGCAACAGTGAACTGTCTTATTTGGAAAATGACAGGGCATTATTTTAGAAAACATTTAGAAATTTATTAATAAGCCCAAATGTAGACTCCCGAAACACGAAGTATAAACACAGGCTCTGTTAGTAAGATAAGTCAGATGGCATAAGAAATGACAGGAGATCATTTTTAGGGTATTTAATATTTCTTCTGTACCTTTTGGGTAACTCCTTTTATTCATCTGTTGGGCCATAGTTATTTACCTTTCTGAACTTAGGGGTGGCTTTTAAAATATTGTTTTGATTTTGGCCTTGTGTCTTATCTTACAGGTTGTATCATTAAAAATAATGAAGCAGTTAAATAAAATCATATTTGACTTTCAACATTCATTATTAAAATTCCAAGTATGTATTTTCCTTCTAGCTTTTGGGAGAAACAAAACCTAGTAAATAAAATAAAACCTGGTTGGGCGCAGTGGCTCACAACTGTAATCCCAGCACCCTGGGAGGCTGAGCAGGAGGATCACTTGAGCTCAGAAGTTTGAGACCAACCTGGGCATTGTGGTGGAACCCTGCCTCTACAAAAAATAGAAAAAATTAGCTGGCCTCAGTGGCACACACCTGTAATCTCAGCTACTCCGGAGGCTGAGGTGGGACTGAGCCTGGGAGTTCTAGGTTGTAGTGAACTGTGATCACGTCACTGCACTCTAGCCTGGGTGACAGAGTGAAATTTTGTCTCACAAAAAAGAAAAAATAAAACCCAAGTAGTTTACTTCTTAGACTTTTTTGGGAAAATAACTTTGATTTAGAAGAGTGCTTTCATTTGACACATTTTTGCACATCTGAAAACAAAAAGTATTTTTGAATTAATATGATCACTTGTTATGAAATTTAATATATTAGGTTGTAGTCTGGAGGTAAGGTGGATATGAGAAATAAAACATATGCAGTTATCCGGACCCGCACCCTGAGCGAACAATGTGCCACAGTGTTTAAGAAAGTCAGCAGCTGCTAAGTAAAGAAACCTGTGTTGGAGTTTTCTTAGACTACCCCCACTGTCTGACTGTGTGATAGGCATCATCTTGCTGAGGTTTCCTTTAAGGGCAGTTTCTTATCACTGCATTTATATTTCTAGAATAAGCTACTCTACACAGTACATGTTGTGTCTTTCCATGGTTTTAAGTCCCTCATCTAGGTAGATTTTTAAAAAATGGTTTCTGTTCTAACCACCAAGTTTATCAGAATCAACTCCTTACCTACTCATCACTAAGCCATTTATGTTGTAATTTGGCAAAGATGAGTTTTGACGATGAGTGCAACAGTTGTATAATATTTAAACTATATTAAACCTGCTACTATTAGCGTATCTAATTTTCTGCAAATCCAGCACATTTGTGTTTAGAGGAACAAATTAGACAGAAATGATTCACATTATAAAAGGATTCTCTTAAAAAGTTAGCTCTTTATCCTAGGCAAGATGGCTCATGCCTGTAATTCTAGCACTTTGGGAGGCCGAGGTGGGTGGATCACGAGGTCAGGAGTTCAAGACCAGCCTAGCCAAGATGGTGGAACCCTGTCTCTACTGAAAATACAAAACTTAGCCAGGCATGGTGGTGGGCGCCTGTAATCCCAGCTACTCAGGAGGCTGGGGCAGAGAATGGCTTGAACCCGGAGGCAGAGGTTGCAGTAAGCCAAGATCACACCGCTGTACTCTAGCCTGGGCGACATGAGAGTCTGTCTCAAAAAAAGAAAAAAAAAAGGACCATAGCTTAACCAAGTAAAATTCATTTGTCTCTCAAACACACACACACACACACACACACACACACACACACACACACACACA
>NW_022437040.1:3611273-3662965 GCF_009761245.1 Sapajus apella | reverse complement strand
ACACACACACACACACACACACACACACACACACACACACACACACAGCAGGTTTAGTATAAAATTTAGCAATAAAGCTTGAACTTAGTAAGTTTTTTATATCAAACATATTTGTATGTTTTACAAATAAAAAGCAAGAAAGCTTCTATTTCTAGGGGGCCCCTCGAAATTTGATAGAGTAACAATCATGCACTTAAATGTAATGAAAAAGTTGACCTAGAGGAAGCATGTTAGCATTCAGTTGGTAGAGTGTCACAAGAACTGTGACAGAAGAGCCTTCCAGCTTGAGTTCTAGTTCCATCTTTAAATCTCATTTACTATGTAACTTTGGAGAAGTTGCTTACCTTCTCTGGGCCCTAGTTGATTCATTAAAAAGAAAAGGAGAACTGATTTTTGTGATCCTTAAGCAGAGATGGTATCACCAGCAACTTCATGTTAATGTGTTGGTGGATTTCCACACTGGCTGTTCTTGTGATTCAGCAGCATGTCCTGGAGTGAATAATGTAAGAAAGTAGTAAGTGCAGTGGAACAGGTGTTCATTGGGCACCACAGTGAGCTCAAAACTAAACTGAGCAGAGCTGATTTGTCTGCAAGTTTTCATGAGCACAGCTAATTCCAACACTGATGCATTATAAATTGTACTGGATTATGGGAAAACAATGATAAGTTTCAAGATGTTTTCCTATTCTAATTTTGGAAGATTTTATCTAATTTGGTGGCGTAGTGCAGAGATCATCTTTCTGGAGACTGTCGAGGAAACATCAATCTTAGCATGCTGGATTTGGAAGTTTTGGTCAATCCATCATGTGTACTCCTCATTTACACCGTGTTTATGCAAGACGTACATGTATTTCACAGTCCTTGCCTCTGAGAAACTCAGTCTCTCAGTAGGATCTTAGAGGTCACCCAGTCCATCTGCCTCATTTTATAACCGAGGAAATAATTGTTCCAGGGATGAGAAAAGGAATCTTCAGAAGTAAGAAATGAGCGGGAGAAATTTGGTCCTTAAAAAAAGGATGTGTTACAGTTCAAGCTAAAGGGTGTTGGAAAGCCTTTGAAAGGTTTTAGGGAGACAACATCATAACCACAGGCAAAGACACATAGGTTTGGTGGATGAAAATTACTCAGGGGTATATTTGGACTCAAGGAAGAATTCTCCAACTGTCAGTGTCTAGGGTGGAGTGCTCATGTCGGAAGGCAGCAAGCAGTGAGATCACTCCAACAATGTGCAGGCTTTGCAAAGTGATCACTTGATGAGGGTTTTGCAAAAAGTAGTACGGAACCACTGGGTAATATATCTGGGTTTTATTTTTTCCTTTGTAATAATTTCAGACTTAACATTTACAAGAATAGCACAAACATTCCTAGATAATCTAGATTCCCCAGATGCCAACACTTTACCTCGCTTGCTTTTTCTGTGCTGTTTCTGTGTAGATACATGTTATATTTTTGTTTCTGGACTCTTTGAAAGTAATTTGAAGACATGATGCTCCTTTTTTTTTTTTGAGACAAAGTCTCTGTCGCCCAGGCTGGAGGGCAGTGGCACGACCCCGGATCACCACAACCTCCGCCCCCCAAGTTCAGGCAATTCTCCTGCCTCAGCTTCCTGAGCAGCTGGGATTACAGGCATGTGCCACCACGCCCAGCTAATTTTTGTATTTTTAGTAGAGACAAGGTTTCACCATATTGGTCAGGCTGGTCTCGAACTCCTGATCTCGTGATCCATCCACCTTGGCCTCCCAAAGTGCTGGGATTACAGGCTTGAACAACTGCACCCAGCCACTCCTTTATCCTTACATATTTCAGTGGGTACTTTCTAAAAATGAGGGGTTTCTCATATGTAGCAGAACAGTTATCAAAATAAGGAAATTAACATTGATAACAATACTGTCATCTAATCCACAAACCACGTTGAGATTGTATCAGTTGCCCCAATAATACCCTGTGTAGCAAAAGGAAAGGACAGTTTGTCTGGTTGTGTTCAGTTAGGAGTCCCATGGTGCGTTCAGTGCCTTTCTCCGTAGTTCTTCAATCTAGAACAGGTCCTCAGCCGGTCTTTGCCTTTCATGACCTTGCCACTTTGAAAGAGAATGAACTAGTTATTTTGTTAAATGTCTCTCCCTTTGGGTTTGTCTGATACGTCCTCATAAAATTCAGGGTGATTATTTTTGTCAGAAATACCGTAGACGGTGGTGTGTTCTTCTAATGCCTCATGTGAAGAGCCCAGTGATAACTGATTTGATGGTAATTGTACTGGGCTAAAGTGGTAACTTCTAGATTTCTCATCTGTCAAGTTATTATTTCCTCCTTTGTCATTGATAGCTATCTGGTGAAGAGATACTTTGAGACTATGTAAATATTCTGTTTCTCATCAAACTTTTATCAGTAATTTAGCATATATTGATGATTTTTACTCATATTAGTTATTCCTAATTGTTGCCACATGGTAAATTTCTAATTCCATTCTTCTGCGTTTATCAGTTGGCATTCTACTCTATGGAAGATTTTCCCCTCCTTCCCACTTATTTATTCATGAATTGATATCAGAAGATACTTATTTTACTTGGTGTATTATATTCTCAGTCCGTTTTCTGTTGCTTAGAATACCTGAGTAATTTATAAAGAAAAGAAATTTCTCTCTTATGGTTATGGAAGTTGAGAAGTCCAAGGTAGAGGAGCTACATATAAGTGAAAGCCTTCTTGCTGGTGGGGAGGGGGACTGTCCACAGAGTCACCAGGCAGTGCAAAGCATCACATGGCAAGGGGCTGAGTGTGCTAACCTGCTTGCTCAGGCTTTCCTCTTCTTAGGAAGCCACCAGTCCCACTCCCATGATAACCCATTCATCCGTGAGTGGATTAACCCAGTAATGGGGGCAGGGCCCTCATAACCAAGTCACTTCTCAACTGCCCTGCCCTCAATACTGCCACACTGGGGACTGGCTTTCAAGCTGAGTTTTAGAGGAGGCAAACATTCAGACCATAGCACACTCCATTACTGTTGCTGTTTATTTGCTGCTTCATTTGTCCCTGGTTTGGCCCATGGGAGCCCATCAAGCTCCCTCCTGTGTCCTTTGGCATGTTCTCATTGTTCTTTGGACACTCCCTTACTTACTGGCCCAAGAAAATGATCTAGGCTCTTCTTGTACTTCCAGCTTTAGCCCTGGGGGCAGCCATCTCTCCAAAGAGCTCTGCCTCCTTTTTGGGGGGGATCGGGGGATGGAGTTGCACTCTTGTTGCTCAGGCTGGAGTGCAGTGGCACAATCTTGGCTCACTGCAACCTCGACCTCCCAGGTTCCAGCTATTCTCCTGTCTCAGCCTCCCGAGTCGCTAGGATTACAGGGGCCTGCCACCATGTCCAGCTAATTTTTGTATTTTTGTAGTAGAGATGGGGTTTCATCGTGTTGGCCAGGCTGATCTCAAACTCCTGACCTCAGGCGATCTACCTTCCTTAGCCTCCCAGAGTGCTGGGATTACAGTATGTGCCACCGTGCCCAACCTGCGTCCTTTTTTTTTTTTTTTTTTTAAGAATAGAATCTAGAATCCAAGATCAGGGCAGTATGACTGGTCATTGCTATTACTTAGCAGAGCTAGGTTGCATTTATCCATATCCATATATACATCTATGTCTATTTCCATAATTATCTCTCCATATATATTAGAAGCATGATTTCACACTAATAATTCCAGTTCTGATTTAATATCATACACCTCATTATCTGCTTAATTCTAGAATATACGGAAAGCAGTTTAAGAATTCCTAACCTCCTGTAATCCTAGCACTTTGGGAGGCTGAGGTGGGCGGATCACGAGGTCAAGAGATTGAGACCATCCTGGCCAACATGGTGAAACCCCGTCTCTACTAAAACACAAAAAATTAGCTGGGCGTGGTGGTGCGTGCCTGTAGTCCCAGCTACTCAGGAGGCTGAGGCAGGAGAATTGCTTGAACCCAGGAGGCGGAGGTTGCAGTGAGCCGAGGTCACGCCACTGCACTCCAGCCTGGCAGCTTGGCAGCTGGTGACAGAGTGAGAGAGATTCTGTCTAAAAAAAAAAAAAAAAAAGAAAAGAAAAAAAGAAAAAAAAGAATTCCTAACCCATACCAGCATATCTGGAGTGCAATTTTTATTCACAGTTTTTTTTTTGTTTGTTTTTTTTTTTTAAATCTGCCGTTTGAAAGTATATAGTCAAAATGTTGTGTTCACAAGTTACTTGGAAGGAGTGGAGGTGGGAAATGGAGTATGGGTGGTAATTGCTTAGTGGCTACAGAGTGTCTGTTTGGGTTGATGAAAGGTTCTGAAAACAGGTAGTGGTGATGGTTGCATGACTGTTTGAAAATAATCAAGCCACTGAATTGCTTAAAAATGTTTTAATAGCAGATTTTATGTCATACAGATTTTACCCCCACACACACGTGAAGTGACTAATTCCTTTCCCCACCCCCAGTGTAGTTAGTGGTGTTATTTATTGAAATACTGTTAGATTTGTTTGTTTCCATTTATATTTCTTTTTCCAGCTTTTCTCCCATGCGTGAGCTTTTTCTTATGTAAAATATTAATATGGCTCCTTAAAAGAACGATACAAAAAAGGTATATCCAGAGAAACATGGCTCCTGCATTTTATCTGCCCTGTTCCCTCCACACCAGATCCTTTCCCCTTGGCCCCATCCATTCCTGTAGGCAGCCAGTCTCCTTAGTTTCTGCTTTATCCTTCCCATCTCTTTCAGATTGATTTTCTCCTTTGCTTCGGTATTTACTTATCCATGTTTCTAATTCAAATGCTTCTTTTTGTGCCTTTTTGTCATTTTCCACACAGTCTTCATTATTCCCCAAATAATCAAGCTTTCTTCCTTACAGGGGTAAACATGCACATGCTCTCTCGTATTAGCTGATGCCTTAGCTTTACCACCATCTTTTCTCCAAATGAAGGCTCTTTGAGCTGACAGACCACTCTTTGTGGATGCTTGCCTTTATATTACTATTTTTGATTACCTAGTATTAGAGTTTTAAGTTTGGAGAATCCTGTTTGGGCCACATCTTCCTCTGTTGATACTTTTTTTTTAATTGTATTTTTTGAGACAGGGTCTCAATCTGTCCCCCAGGCTGGTGTGTAGCAGCGTGATGATGGCTCACTATAGCCTCAACCTCCTGGGCTCAAGTGATCCTCCTGCCACAGCCTCCCAAGTAGCTGGGACTACAGGGGTACACCATCATGTCTGGCTAATTCTTTATTTTTTATAGAGATGAGGACTCACTGTGTTGCCTGGGCTGGTCCCAAACTCCTGGCTTCAAGTGATCCTCCTGCTTTGGCCTCCCGAAGAGCTGGGATTACAGGTGTGAGACACCACACCCAGCCCCTCTGTTGACACTTTTAGATAAGTCAGCCGCGTTAGACATCACCAGCTGCTCCCAAATGTTTCCCAAGCGTTTCATTCCCTTCTGCAGGACTGGAATGACCTGGTCCTTCTGCAAACACCCTTCTACGTGTTCTTCATTTTCTTTCTGTCATCTCCGTCCTTTGTTATAATCCTTCCATCTTTGCCTTTATTTTTTAATCATGAATATGTAACTTTTTTTCTTTATTCAATATATACTAACCAAAGAAAAGTATGAATTTTGCATTTATAGACCTGGCTTTAAAACTCTAGCTTTAAAAAAACAAAGAAACACTCTAGCTTTGCCACATTGTGGCTGTATGACACTGGTAACACCTATGATCTGAAGTTTATCAGTTAAATGAGGGTAATGATATCTCATAGGGTTAGTGTAAAAACTAAGTGAAATAACATATATACATCCAAGCACGTAGCTGATATCCAATAAATAATAATTCCCTTCCCATTTCCCCATCTTACTCCTAGTACCATTTAACCTCAACACCTATAACATGACCTCTTCCTTCAAAAGAGATGTACTTTTGTATTTCTATACTTTTGTTAAGTCTTATTCGGGAAGCAAAACTTATGCTTACAAAATTAATAGAAAAAATATATAGACTAATCTTGCATTGGAAAAATTTTAAATATCATCTTTAAGAGTATCTTTAAATTTCATTTGAAATGTTATCTTTTATATATAAATGATAAGAGCTGGTTAAGAAAATTATTAGGAAAACAGAATCTAAACCAGTCTATGAACTGATGCTGTGGTTAACGGGGTTGCTGTGTACGATCGTTGAGCCCTGGACCCAGCCTGAAATTTTGCTTATGAAAGTTTTGCAAGTGTGGAGAGAACTTTTTGTGATTGCAAAGAGACAAAAAGGCTTTATCCTTACCATCAAGAGACTCTGAATGTAGCTCTTCTCTCTTTTTCTCTTTTTCTTTCCCCACTTCTGCTGCTTGTAGGGAAAGGAAGCTGGAGATGAGAGAGCAGAGTAGATGAAAATGCAACATAAGACTTTCCTAGTGATAAGTGCAGACTGTTTAGGCAAGATGAATTGACTGCCTGGGGCTGAAACAGATAAGAGCCTCCGGGAGTGTTTTGATGCTGAATCATCTGATGTCTGAGCTCAAACCTCCAGGAAAGGCTTCAGTCCAAGCTAAGATCAGGGGTGATAAAGGAAAGTTAAGGATAGAGAGGAAGATACCTGGTTATATTCTTTATTATTTTAATTGGCCACCCAAAAAAAGAATACCAAAACAAATTGCAGAGTTGAAAAAGTGAAGCACTGGAAGCCTGTTAATGTGAGCTCCAGGCCAGGGATTCCAGCTCCGTTCCACAGACCAGCAATATCAGAATAAGTCAAGGAACTTTTTCTTTAATGGAACTTGCCAAGCCCCCGAATTCACATTTAAAATGCCCCCGGCCCCCGCCACCATTGTGGTGAATGTCACCCATCTGTCCAGCGTAGGTTCCCTTGCTCTGCAGCCGTCAGCTCTCACTCCCAGCTCTTTCTCTCCACTGGCTCCTTCTTCTTGCTTGCCAGCACGCTCCGATCTCTCCCATATGAAATGTTTCAAGCTCTTCCTGAACTCTGTCTTCCTCTAGACCAGGATCTACACCCCTTCTTTGTTTTACAACCAAGCCTCCTAAAACACTGTCCAAGCACATTTTTTACATCTTTATTCCTTAATCTTCTTAAGCTTTCCTAACTCTTTACAATGGTTTCCAGAGTGGTACTTTTAATACAGTTCATTGAGATAGCAGAGAATGTATTTAATTTATATTTATTTTTATCTAAATTTATTTAAAAACAAAGTTTTATGAATATTTTGATACATTAATTTATTTACATTTAATACATTTAAACATTGGCACCCCTTAATGAATAATAGGCACAGGTCACATCACAGGCATGAGATCTTCTAAGGAAAAGTGGGAGGTCGTCAGTGCAGAGGGTTGACAGGGCTCATTCACTCTTGGTTTGCTGTCAGTCTGCAGTGACGTGTAAGTTTATACATGCCCAGTTAGGTGCATTTGCAGGTTACGTTAAGTGCCCTCACCAAATGGAAAAGGGCCTTTAAAAGATGTTAGCCTAAAAGGTTTTGGTTGAGAATACTATACTAATTATAATGCATGCCAACTGACCAAGAAGACAGTGACAGAGCTTCCCCGTCTGCTCCTGGTCCCTGCTTGTCATTAGCCACATTGTGCTTTTCAGATGACCATCTCCTCCAACCTAACAAGAAGCTGGCCTGCCAGATTCAAGGCTTCAGCAAAACCATTTGAAGTAGAGCTTTTCTTCTCTATTGTTGGCGTATGCACACTCCCTCCGGTGCATATTGTGTCTTGAGAGATTAGCCCATGATCACAGCATATGTTGTAATTTATAAGGATACATAGGATGGTTGAGACACTTTTTTTTTTTTTACACATGGGATATTACAGTCATAAAAATTTGGGGACCATCCTACTGAAGCTGCTTTTATTGTCTCCAGTGACTTCTTAATTCCCAATTTGAATCTACACTTTCAGAACTTTATTTACTTCATCTTTGTGGCCTTCAACATTGCTGATTTTTTCCTTCTCTGAAGCTGTAGACTTTCTTGCCTTCCATGATGGTACTCTTCCTTCTTCTGCTCCTGTCTTTGCGATTTCTCCCGCTTACATCTGAGTATTGCTAGGATTTGTGTGTTTGAGTCTCTTCTCACTCTCCACATTTGGGGAATGATCTCAGCTGTACAAAGAGCTTTGGTTACAACAAAAGCAGCAACAACAAATACACGGTAAAACACACTATGCCGGGCACTGTTCTAAACACTTCACATCTACCCATTTAGTCTTCACAACAACCCTGTAAGGCAAATACTGTTCACATCCGTCTGTTACAGATGAGGAAGCAGAGGCAGAAGGAAGGTAAATAATTGACCCTTGGTCACAGAGGTAGTAAAAGGCAGAGACTGGATTTATGGCCACGCTGACTCCAGGAACCTTGATTTTAACCACTCTTGGGCAGGGCTAATGCATGCCTTCTGCCCCTTCCTCAAGCCTTGACCTCTTTTGTGAGGTCCAGACTCATATTCAGGGCATTACTGGGCAAATTCCACCTCATAGTTATTTTTCCCAAGAAGGAATCGATTATTTCTTCCATTGGGCTGGTCCTGTCCTGTATCCCTATCTTGGGAAATAGCCTCCTCTTGTGTCCTGTTTCTTGTCGTAAAAGCCTAGGTGGCCTCTTAATTGTTTCTCCTTCACACTCATGTCATCTCATCAGCTGCCTTTAATTCCTGTCAATTCTACCTCCTGAATGTTAAAGCTGTATTCTTTTCTGATGCCACAGGTCCTGTTCTGACTTGGATTTCGAATTTTCAGTTACACCTCTTCCAGTGTCGTTTTCTTCCCTCCTCTAGTTTATCTTCCATCCTGCTGCGAGAGCAACATCTGAAACAAATCCCTTTGGTTACTGCTGTATTTATAATTCTTTCAGTTATTTTGCCTTCCAGATAAAAATCAAACTCTTGGCCATGGCAGGTAAGACCTATCATGAACCAGCTTCTGCCCAGTGACTCTGAGTCACTCCCCTGGGACTTCTCTCTTTTTCACCAGCCTAAACTGCAGCCAGCTGAAATTCACCATGGCTCTCACCTGCCTGCCTTTCTTTTCTCTGCCTGGAAGGACCACCTCTTCTTATCTGCCTGCTAAACTTCTATATCCCTTTTAAGATTCAGTTTATTTCAGATTCTCCTTAGCCTCTCCCAGCTACCAAGCCTAGTTGGATGCTCCTAGCCTCCTGTTGTTGCTTCTGGCATAGCCCTTTTTCATGCTGTATTGTCTTGTCCACTGGGTCATGCGCAGCTTGTGTTTATAGTCTAGGTTCCACCATAGTGGAGCAGAAGCCTCTCATCCTATTAGAGTTGGTCAGTTAATTGCAGAAAAGAAGTTTAAGCAGACAATTGTTTAAAGAAGAAAAGATTCATGTTATGAAAACTTTAAGCATTTTAAGGTATATAAATATGTACATTCATCTGTCTTTTTAGTACAGTCAAGACTCTTCTGTGAGTGTTGTCTGATTAGAATTTAACCTTGCCTTTCTTGCATAAAACATATTCTAGTATATCATCTGCGATCTCCAGTTTCAGTTTCTTTTAAGTGAAGTTAGAACTTTAAAAACTTACAAAGCAGAATTCTTCAAGTTTCAACTTCTAATCCTTTTAGTTTATTTTTTAAATATTTGCTCACACCTACATCATACAGGCATTTTTTTTCCCAGTGATTATATCAAGTCTTTCCAAAGCTTTCCAATTTAGCTTGCCTTAGAAATAAGTCTCTTTTTACAATCATATTTCCTTGGTTAATATTTAATTAAGCAATGCAACTACAGTCACAAGTCCAGCTGGGAGAAACTAGTTTGAGAACAGCATAACTGCCTTTGCTAAGCATGTAGCTCAGCTTGTACATGCCGGAACACATGGAAGTGTTGAAGCGGGCCCGCCCTTTGCTAGCTCCATGCCTGCAGCAGGCAGTGAGTGGCAACACTTGTGCTTTAGAGAAGAATGGAGAGGACATTTGTTAATCTGTGGGTCAGTTGAATGGAAGCTGTAGGTTTTTGATATAGGTTATCTCCCATTGGCTGCTGGTGTATAATATTTGTTGGGTGATTTTACAGTTTTGCCCATTTTGATATGGAGGAGTAATTTTCTGAGTCAGTTTCAACCTTTCATCTTGTATTGATTTATTTACTTGTATCTTCAGTTACTTTCAGAAAAGATTGAGGTATTTATAGTAAAACACACAGATACAAGTTTGTACATACAGCCACTTAAAAAAATTCTATAAACTATATCATTTTAAAAAAAACTTAATATGAAAAAGATAGTTATTTTATTTATTTTTTTATTTTTTTATTTTTTTATTTTTGAGACACTCTGTCCTCAGGCTGGAATATAGTGGCATGATCTCAGCTCACTGCAGCCTCCACCTCTCAGGTTCAAGCAATTCCCCTGCATCAGCCTCCCAAGTAGCTGGGACTACAGGTGCCCACCAGCACGCCCAGCTAATTTTTGTATTTTTAGTAGAGACAGGGTTTCACCATGTTGGCCAGGAGGGTCTCAATCTCTTGACCTTGTGATCCACCCGCCTCAGCCTCCCAAAGTGCTGGAATTACAGGCGTGAGCCACCATGCCTGGCTGAGAAAGGTAGTTAATTTTAAATGATTATTTGTGTACTAACTTGCACTATGGTTCAGACTAAGCAGTAAATGTATTGAAAGGCATGGTTGATTCCTATGGTGTACCACTTAACACAGAGTTTATGAAAACAGTTTTTTCTAAAGATGCCAGTAAGCTTTTTAAAAATGTTTTATTTTTCCTCTTTTCTGTCTTCACCTTCTTATGTTTTTGTTAGAAACTTTTTTTCTTAAGATATTTGATTATGGTATAAGGCAGCTAATTTAAGCATCTGTTTATCACTGCCTGGCTAGACTGAATGCAAAATTTCAATTGAATTACCTCCCAGGAGAGCTTAGAGCTCTTAGGGTAAAACACATCATTTTCTCTTCCCTCCTCTGGGATTGTCAGCAGAAAGAATTCATCTAAATAGTTTACATGCATTTTGAAAATGTTGTATCTACCGGACTTAGCTTTGTTGTTTGTGGAACATTGCCAATTTAAATGGAGTATCTACTTTGCTTGTTAACTCAAGTACAATGGTGTTATATAGTATTACAATATGTATGTAAATTGTAACAGTGAATGACTTTTGCTGATAGTTGACTTATGACCAGTTTTCGTTAACATATAGATTTTTTTCTTTTAAAAATTTAATTTTAAACCCAGATGTTTTATCATTCATTTATTAAATATTTATTAATTAGTGTATTTAAAACTTTATACATTTCAAAATTCAGATACATATTATGAATACTTATTTTGCTCCCTTGCTTCTTTCTAGAAGAGTTTCGAATTTTCTGTGTTCTTTTGTCTATTTCATAGGGCTTGGTTAGGAAATAGATTATTGAACTAATTGAAAAGATCAATAAGCAAATTTAGCATGTGCTGCCTGTCAGAGGCTGGAAAGTGTGCTCAGTGTGGGTGAGCTGCTGAGGAGCTGTCAACTTCATAGAATGTATGTTTTTTTTTCAAGTACAGATTTCATAAGAAAGCACCATAATGTACATTTCTTTGTCCGACTTGATTACAGAATTTTGAAAACATAGTCAAAAAGATGGAAAAGCCAATGCAAACTTGCTGGGTTGCTCTAGTTTTTCTTCTGTTACAATAAGAAGTAAAGATTTTTTTTAAAAGCAGCATATAGCATTTTATAATTTTCCAGTATATTAACACAGTAAATCTTAAACTGGTAAAATAGAATATATTGTCAAATTATAAAATGAAAATATTATCTCTGTCAGTTCTGCTGTAAAGTTTGCATTGCTTTTTGAAACACACTGTTTCTTAGAAAATTCCAACAGTATTTTTGGTTGGTCAGCCAGTTGGTCAGTTAGTCTGTCTATCATACTTTGAAATTTCAAAGAATCTGAAATAGAAATAGTGATTTATTATTTCAATGTATTTTCTTGAAATTTAATTTATAAAAAGACTACTTTAAAATATAGTCTTTGAGTATTTGGGATGTATATTGGGAAAATTGTAAATTACTTCTAGAACTTAGTATCTTTCAAAAGAATGATGTAAAGGCCTAGACTCCTGAAAGAAAGCTTTGTTATTTAATAATGAGTTAGCAACAAGGAGTTAGTTTAGTCCTTTTTTTTTTTAAATCTTTGGCTTTGGATTTGGTAAGTTTATCATTTAACAGGTATGTTGCTTTTAGGATCAGTTAAACAGAGAAGAATCAGGGAGGAGCCCTACAATTGGTAAATTTCTGCAAGTACTGTCCACGTTGTGACCCATCAGAATCCCTTGTAAGATAAGATTTTTTTTTTTATTGTGCCAAACTTTCATATCCTCAAGTCTTACTCTCCCTGTGCTCCACTTCATATGTTTTGTCCCATCTTTTTCTCTCCCATAGCCAGATGTGTCCAAGTGTCTTCTGCCCTGACTCTCGCCAGTTCTTCTCATCGGTCCCTTTGCTAGTGTAGGTACTAGCCTGTCTGTGTGCTCACCAAGGTTCTCTCTTTCCCGTGCTCTTCTGTCTTCAGCTTCTCACCTCTGTTTTGCCCATATCAATGTTTTATCAGCTATTCTCTGTCTTTATTAGGATCCTTCTTAAATAAATTGATCCTCGTAATTAAAATACCAACTCCTTTAATATTTCTGTATACCCATATTCCTTTTATCATCCTTCTCAAAAGACTTCTTAAGAAACACAGAGAGAGGCAGAGCCAGTCTGTTTCTCTCTCTTCCCTTCTTTAACTTAACGTTTTCACCAGCAGAGTAGGTACAAAACTCAAGTTACTCCAACTGGAGTCTTCCACCCTGTGTCATCAAAGGAACTGCATATTTTATTAGTACTAAAATTATCCTTTTTCTTTTTCCCTTTTATATTGTCTTGCAGTAAACTCTCAGTTGACAATTAGCCATTCTAATGGAAGCAGTGGTATGTAATCCAAAGTTATAGTTCCTCTCTATATTTGACTTTGGAGTGTGGCACATTTTTTCCACTCCTCCTCCCCCTGACCAATACAAATTCTTCCATGATGGAGTTACTGTCAGCAGGGACAGTCAGCCCTCAAGGAACACAGTTGGTCACAGAGCAAATGTGAAAAAAATTACCACCTAAGGTAGACAAGTATTATACAGAACATCAAAACCACCAAATGCTGGTTGCCTGTATTCCATCTGAACGCCATCTGGTTTGGCGGAACTACGGGTCCCTGCAGTGGAGAGGTGGTGTCCATATGGGTTCTTATAAAACACTGTGCAAAAGCAGAAAGACAAAGAAAGAGGTGGATTCTCTTTAAGCTCTTCAGACAAGTAATGTATTTCCTTTCACTCTGAGAATATTGATAGCGCTGTTTTTTGAAATTCTCTTATTAAATTGTCTTTGTTTTCTTTGAGGTTTTTTTTTTTGTTTTTTTTTTGTTTGTTTGTTTGTTTTTTCTTTTGCGGAAATGATCTCAAATGTTGTGGATTGGGCTGGGCGTGGTTTCAGACTTGAGAGTGAGGCACTGAGAAACCAAGTGAAAGTTTCATGCGCACGATCAGGGATGGTGAGTGGTGCACTGAACTTTAGGGTGACTGGGAATTGGCCTTTTCTTTAAAAACCATTAATGTCAGTTCCCATAGGATTTTTCATGTATTCTAGGTGAGATTCCCCCAATCTACCTGGAAGGGAGGGATTCTTGTAACCAGCTGCTAGCGTTTTTAAGAGAGCATTTAAGAGACTGGAATAGAAGGTTGATATTTTCATTGATGAGATTGAAGCTTTACTCAGTATTGCAGATTTTGGCCTTGGGCCTCACCTACACAGTCTCCCTCAATCTAGAGTCGTTCTCATTCAGTCCCTCCATCCATCTGTTCCTGCTTCCTTCACTTCCCCAGATTAAAAATCTCATGTGTTCTTCCCAAGTGAAGAAGGAATCGCTGCCTGGCTACTTGAGGTTGGGATCGTCATCTGGGTGGCTGGCTTCCAGCATGCACGTTCAGCCAGTCCCATGTCCATCTTCCTGGGGACCTGGTGCCTCTGCTCCGCAAACCCCTCCATGATTCTGTCCTGAGGAGCGGTTTACTTATGCATTTGCATTTTTCTCTGTGTTTCTTCCTCTCCATAGTTAAACGCACCCATTCACCCCCTCTCCATCTTCTAGAACATTTCTCTCTATTTATGCTTTACGTGCAGCTGTGTCCTCAGGAAACTTCCATTCCTGTTGATGCTGAAGGACACAAAGGAAGAAATCAGAGGAAGAAACTTAGATGTTCAACAGTAAACATATTACTCAATAAAATGATTTATGTATGTGATATACTATTGAGTGCTCATTAAATAAGTCATGTTTTTGAAGATTAATGACTTAGGGATGTGCTCTCTAGTATGTTATGAAAATTGAATATAAACTGTTTAGTATGATTTCCATTATGTAGGGAAATGAATATAAATATACACAGAAAAATACTAAGAAAATGTAAGCTGCAATATTCATGCCTTTTCTAGATGATGGGGTTTTGGTGATTTTTAAAGGAAAGTATCTTTTGAACTACAGTGTAGATTGCCTTTCGCCTCATTTTCCTCATATCCAAGTCCCTTCTTAAGCCTCCCCATTACATGTCTATTAGAATATTTTGAAAAGCTATCCATCCTGTGGAACGGTGTAACACACCAAATGGTATAAAATCCACTGACTGCTACAACTTGATTGTACCAGGACTTTTGCCTTTTCCTTAGGCTTTGAATATCATATTTTAGCCACTTCCTACCCTTTTCTCTGTTATTTCTCGTTGCCAAAAATAAGTCTTCTATTCTTCAAAAAAGTCAAGAAGTGAAGAAGAGTACAAATAGTGTTTTGTAGCAATTATTGATAAATTATACTTTTAATAGAGGCATTTGTTTCAAAATAATTCTTATAAAGAAACATATGATAATGTATTATTTCTTGGGCTTGGAAAGATTTCGGTAGCTAGAAATTGGAGATAAAATGGGCAACTGCTTTATACATGACTGCTACCCCTGGGTGTATGGCCGGGGAGAGCTCAGAGGCCCAGCTGTCCAGCCACTGTTGTGTGGCCCTGAAAGGAACCAAGAGAATAAGCACACACCAATGCTGGCATTGTTGAAAACTCCCGCTAAAACGTGGGGTATGAAATCCAGTCTCAGCTAGGAAAAGGTAGAAAGTTATGAAATGATTCAGATTCTTTTAATTACTATAGAAAAACTATTTTTATAAAAATTTTTATTTGTAAGACACATTTAAGTAGCAGTTTCCCCAGTTTGGGGGGAAGTTGCATAAGGAAGGAATAGGGTAGGGTAGTGTTCAACCAGCTGTTTTACTGAACTTTTTGCTCTTCAGGCCTTGTATTAAGAAGGTAAAGATTTTGATTAGAAGCACATGGATTTTGTCCTACATTAGCAGAGCATAAAACTTTTTAAAAATTATAGTAAGTTTATCACAACACAATTTACATTTAGGATGCCATATTAATCTTTTAAATTAATTTTTAAATGGGTGCTTCTTGAAGTAGTGGTGTATGCAGATATTTATAATTTCTTCTGGTGTGTGTATGGTGAATCTTTCCAGGTGTTCAAATTTTTTTAAACCTAGATTGATCATCCAAAAATTAATTTTCTGGTTACACATTTGAAGCTACTAAGAGCCACTGCATTTGATTATAATTTATTTTTAAATGCCCCCATATTACAAACCTGTATCTTTTATGGGGATTTATCTAGGTATGGGCTGCCAATGATTTTATTAAAGCTATTTGTAGTTAAGTTTAATATAAAAGTGTAATGCATATCCTTTAGATGAAGAAACACTTTAAGAAGAAAATTTTTAAATAAATAAATACATTCTTGGAATGTTTCCAAACCTCTGCATATTCCATGCCACAGAAGTAAGGGGTCTTTCTCAAATGAACTTAATTACCCACAGGGTGCATGTTGGTCACTCTTTAAAATTCTTACAAAAACAAAGAAATTAATTATCCAGTATGGAAACGAGTTCTACTCTTTCTGGCAAACATTCAATTAACTTTTTAGTGCTTGCTATTTAATGTTGTTTTTGACCAACCAACCATTGAAAACCACTTTCCTTTGAAATTGGGCTTGGGTAGAAAACAATATTATGTGTGCCTGTTTAGATGGCCAGTTCCATTCGGCCATCAGCTTTTTTCCCATGATCTTTGAATTCAGTGGCTTGTTATATTTTAGACTCACTGTGAGGTGTGCACTGAGCACAGTTACTTTATATATTTAGTGTTTGAGTTAACATCTAAGACTTATTGGGACTGCCCAGAAAACTTCTTAAATTAGCATTTTATATTAAGACGCTTCAGAAATGTAATGGTATTAAAAGCACTGTACAGCTGAATGACTAATGCTGTGACAGCCACATTTAAGTAACTTTTTTTCAAAAAATAGGCATTTTCATTGCTTTTCTTTCCGATATTTTGTAGCTGTTTCCTGTGTTGTGAAAGGTGTATTCCGAATTGGAGAATCTTAGGATTTTGCCGCACTTTCCCTTTGAACTGACAGGTGTGTGCGTGCACCTGGGCATGCCTCCAGACTTCACGTTTGGAGCCATGTGAGAGTCCAGGCAGACCCCGTATTCATCAGCGGATGTTTTCTCAGAACAAGGACATTTCTTCTCCATCACCACAAACTAACATATCCAGGGCCTTTAACGTTCAGGTAACATCACTGTCCGGTATTCACCAGTAATGTCATTTGTGGCTCTCTTTTTACTCAACAATTCAGGATCCAGCCAAAGATCATATGCTGCATTTAAGTTGTCCTGTCTCTTTAGTCTCCAGCAATCACCCAGCTTCAAAAAGAATCAGTTCTTACAGGATCTTATTAAGAGTCCAGGCCATATGGATGCGTGTGAATGTTTCCTCGTGATGAAACTCAGGGGAAAAACCTTTCTCAGGGTATTTCATAGGTGCTGTTGTTTCGTTTTCAGTGTGTTACGTCAGGAGACATGTAATATCAGGCTCTCTGGGTGCTGAGGGATGATTATGTAGTTCAGAGGGTGTCTATCAGATGTTTGTCATGTAAAGGTCACTTTCTCCCTTTATAATTAATGAGTAATAGGCTGAGTGATACTCTGAGACTTTGTGAATGTTCAGATTCTCCACATCCATTTAGCATTTATTGATGATTCTTGCTTGTCTGTTATACTTGTGGTTGTAAAATATTGATTTTCTATCACTTCTGTATTGGAATTCTTCTGTTTAAGTAAAAAAGAATTGTCTCTCTTCCACTCCTGTACCTTTTTTTTAGTGATTAGACTAGACTCAGGATTTTTTTTTATTTAATGATTAATAATGATAATAAATTAGTCAGGTGTGGTGGTGCTCACCTATGGTCCCAGCTACTTGGGAAGCCGAGGTAGGAGGATTGCTTAAGCCTAGGAGTTTGAGACCAGCCTGGACAACATAGTGGGACCCCAACTCTTAAAAAAAAAAGTTAGACTGGCAGGGTGTCACACCTGTGCTCCCAGCTACTAGGGAGGGCAAGGTGGGAAGATTGCTTGAGCCTAGGAAGTCGAGGCTGCAGTGAGTGGTAACTGTGCCACTGCACCTCAGCCTGGGCAACAGAGCAAGACTCTGTCTCAAAAAAAATGTAGTAATTCATTTCTGTCATCACGTGTGCTGCTGCTCAAATTGTCCCAAATGTGACAAGAGGCTCTTCCATCCGACTCCTGTGTCTTCCGACAGATGTCCATCTTCAGTTGTTGAGCACTTTCTTACTTTTCTGGCAAAATAAGCCCCAGGCTCACTGTGTACTTCCTTTCCGTGTCCCAGCCTTGGAAGCAGCTGTTTCTCCAGGAAGCGCTGCTCCTTTTAGTGGGGAAATGGTATTTAGCAAAATGTATAATTTTTAATAAGGACAAAGGTGTTTAACTGTATTGCAAGCCTGTGATTTAATATGGTTTTATCTTAGGAAATAACTTCTTCTCTATAAAACAAGGAAATGTTTTGATTAGTTCATCTTTGGAATTGTTTAGCTGATGCAGAGTTTAGGATTGCATAATATATAAAAAGTTAGAATAGATTATAGAAGCGCAATTTTCAGGCTGCTACAGTTAAAAGATCAGAGTGCTGGTCTTATCCTTTGAATTTAATCATGTTGTCCAGGAAGACATAAATATGTTTTATTTAGTCATGTTTAAGAAATATGTATTATTTTGCTAGGAAGTTCTGTGGGTATTGAAATGAGTAGGATATGGATCCTCCCCTTCAGAGGCTAACAGTCTCTTAGGAGACATACGGGACATAAGGCAAGTGTTCAGAGACTTATAATGTGAGATAACCTACAGTCAGTATGAGAATATTTTACGGTATTGCAGGCATTTGGAAAACAGAGACCAGATCTGGGTCAGGGTGTCTGAGAAGTTTCATGGTGTGTGAGTTGGAGTAGAGTCCAATGTACCTGGAAACAAGGGCCACTGAGGGAAGCAGTGGAAGCGCTAGAAATAAGATGAAACCGGTAGAGACAGGCCTTGAATTTTGGGCTGAGTTTGTTCTGAATTCCAGAGGCAATGAGAGCCTGTTGATTTGTTGCAGTGATGTTGGGACACGTTCTTCAAAGGCAGTGGGTGTATCTCCAATGGCGACCAGCTTGGGCAGTGTGGTAGCCCACACAGGAGAGTTACAGAGGCCCGGAAACACCACTGCTCTGATGAGCCCTCCCTAACCAAGGAAGACCGGGCTCCATTTTATTCATGCTTTGTAGCCCTAATACAACTGAAATGAAAGAATCTTTGATGTATTTTTTCTTTAAGGCCTGTCACCCCCATTACACTGTTAACCCCATGAGAAAGACGCTGTCTGTCCTGTTCATCATTGCATGTTCTACCCATAGTAGTCTAGTAGTGCCTGACACACAGCATTCATCTCATGTTTGTTGAATAACTAAATGAATCAGAAATAAATCAGTAAATGAGTGAGTAAATTAATGAGTGAAAGAACAAAGGAAGGAATAAATAAAGGAATGGACAGATGAGCTGATGTATAGATAGTAGTGAAGGGGAAAGTTAGAATCAACAGGAGAGAAGGGCCCAGCACACATTGCAATGGGCGGGTGGCTGGGCTAGAGCTGGGGAGTGTCCACAGCCTTGGCCTTCATGATACTTAGTAGAAATGTGGACTAGTTACCAGCATTTGAAACTTGGGTTTTTTTCCAGATTCTCTGGAAAAACTGGAAGATCTGGTGACACAGGCCGACTGTAACTGGCTGAGCGCGTGGAAGCTGGCGCACCCATTCCCTGCACTCCTTCCACCGCCCCCTCCTCCACACTCAGCTCGCTGTTGCCTTTCATCCTTTCCCTCACACTGCTTTTTTCTTTTGCTAAAGGTGGGAGGAAAAGTGAAATTTTTACGGCATCCATGTCTCTTTTAGAAGTGGGAAAACCAAAGATAGACTGAGAGGGCTGTGTGCTCCAAGTAGTCGGAGGGCATTTATGGTACGCTGTTTATGGTATAAATAGCAAAGTTAACAGAAGCGTCTAGTTCGGGGGAGCCACTGATTTTGACATTAGAGTTTTTCTTAATTTCAGTTCAAATAAATTATTAAGTATTTTCTCTCTTTTAGACAAAACCTTTATTTTCATCCGCAATGAAAATGTAAGTAATTCTTGCTGTCCAACTTGATTCACTGTTTTAGATTGGATAGTGAGTTCAGATAGCTGGATATAGCTGTGCTACAGCCTATTTTTTAGTGTTTTTAATGAAATTTACAAGTCAAGGGGTAAAAACATTGCAAGGCAGTAACACTCCTTTAAAAACCTTAGCAGGGCTGGGCACGGTGGCTCACGCATATAATCCTAGCACTTTGGATTTGGAGGCCAAGGCGGGCAGATCACGAGGTCAGGAGTTTAAGATCGGCCTGGCCAACATAGTGAAACCCCGTTTCTACTGAAAATACAAAAAAATGAGCTGAGCATGGTGGCAGGCACCTGTAATCCCAGGCACTTGGAGGCTGAGGCAGGAGAATCACTTGAACCCAAGAGGCAGAGGTTGCAGTGAGCTGAGATCAGGCCACTGCACTCCAGCCTGGGCAACAGAGCGAGAATCTGTCTCAAAAAAAAAAAAAGAAAAGAAAAACTTAAGCAAAGATTCTGCTTTATATATTTGTACTTTGCCAAATATATGGTAAATGTACCAATTTCAGTAGAAAGTTATATTCAGAAGTTTGTTGGCACCTGCTAATCAGGCAAAAGGAAATGTAATAGAATATGCTTTAGTGAATTGTGTCAGGGTAATTTAAGGTGCTCTTGGATAACACTTGATCCTATGAAAAGAGTTTTCTTTGGTTGCTTGAATATTTTTACTATATATGTGATATTCCATCTCTTGTCTAATTCCTCTTTCTCCTCCAACTCAACTTTCCTTTATTTTTTCTACTGAAGTTGTAGTGTCAGTGTCTTATCTTTAATTTCAATATTGGATGGTAACATTTCTCTCAAATTATTGGCACCTCTTCCTAAGGAGTAAAACAAACAAGATATCTGATAATGCCCACATTTAAATAGAGCAGGACTGGCTTATTCCATATCCATTGCTTAGTGACAAAGCTATCAGAAACAGGTGGTAACTACAGCTACATGATTCTTATTCAAAGGAGAGCCTGGTGCTGCACTGGGGAGGGAAACAATTTGCTGATTAAGATTACTTCTCTAAAGCTCTCTTCTCCTTTCAGAGGAGAAAAGCCAGAAAAATACAAAAAGATTTAGGGTGGCTGTTTTATGAAACCTTAGAGGTTTCGGCTAAGACACAATTAATTTGCTTTATGGACTTGAACAAATGTGACACTGACAAAGGCTCCTTATGCTTTTTTCCCCCCAAACAGGAAAATATTGAAATTTATTCCTACAAAAGTCATGAAGGAACCAAACAAATTAAACACGAGCACAAGCAGCATATAAGATTTAGTCTTGAAATTCTGCGAAGGCACCTATGCCTTTATTTTGTAAAGGAGGATCAGTTGAGCCCAGGCTGGTCTCAGAGCTCAACTGATCCTCCTGCCTTGGCCTCCCAGGAAGCTGGGTCTGCAGGCCTGTACCACCATGCCCAGCACACACTTTATTCTTCTGTTGGTCTTTTTTAGCCTCTTGACATTCTAACTCAATAGCATAATTCTTATCTGAGACTTTGCATGTGAAGTGTAGCCTTTCCCTGACCCTTTACTTTCTCCCGTTCATTTTGGGCTGAAACTTAGATGACTGTCATTGGCTGAACAGTGTTTGTAGAGCCACCTGGCTTAGTTTCTCATAGGCCTGAGTAACTTACAGCAATGTTTGTAAAAAGTCAAAGCCAACTCTGGCACATACAGAGGAGCAGCAGCATACACTGACTCTCCTGGAGTTGAAAGCATGGGCACAGTCACACCTGCATTGGGGTGTGGTTGCTCAGAGCTTCACAACACCCATAGAATCCCAGCCCTTCCGCAGGGCTGTCATTGATGCCACTTAGATCATAGAACTGTGATGCCAGATGACGTCATTGAAATCCAGTGTTGCCCAGAGTGTGCTATTCATATCCCTGCTGGCAAGTGAGATAATTTTAGGTGAAAAACAAGTGAGCATTTAGATTTATTTTTTTGTATTTAATTTATATTAGAAATATAGAATTCGCTCAAGGACCCAGTGAGTTCATGGGTATTATTGCTTAGCGAAAGGGTAAAGTGAGTGTTAAAAATAAGCCAATTTAGGAGAAATAAAGCGATAATAAAGAATTCAGACATTATGCTGACATTGCAAAGAAATTATGAAGGTACTACAGTAGCCAGAAGTTTAGGCAATACTGACTTGGTATGAAATGACTTAGATAGGTGATTCGTAGCACAGCCTTTAATGCTTCATCCATTGCCCTGCCCATTTTAATACATGCATCTCCCAGGTAAGCTCTTTCTTCCAAGGGAGGGTCTTGGAAGAAGGGGTCTGTGTCTTGAAGTACCAACGCTGCTGTTATAATAATGTGGAGGCATCAAAGGTTTTTGGTGAGTGGACCAATGATGAGATCTGTGTTTTAGAAAGACTACTCTTGAGGCAGGGCATAGGGTGGGTGGAAGCTGGAAACGCAGGGAGGGCAGGAGCTAGTCCAGTGAGCTCTGTAACAACCAGCGGGAGCCGATGAGGACTGAAACTGGAGCGGCAGCAGCGGGAATGGAAAGAGGCTCGGTTCAGGAGCTATGTAGAAGTTAGAAATGGCGCAGATGTGCACAGCAGCCCATGGAATTCACCCTGTGCCTACAGCTCTGGGCCATCTCCCATGAAGTCCTTTATTCCACATTTCCAACCTTTCATTCCACTCCTCCCTTCTTTGTCTATTGGCATTTCCTCTTGCACATACATAGACATGTACCCTTGTTTCAAAACAGGAGTCACAAACTCAGATGCCTTCCAGAACCAAGCATTTATGTCATTGATTAAGATGGCCTAGTAGTGGGGCTCTTTGAACTGGAGGGGGCTTTTTCTGCCTGAAGGCCATGGCTACTGCTTAGCTCAGCTGACTCTTCGCATGTGGAATGCCAGCCCTATGTTGCCAGTTTTCCCATTTTAAAATTAAAAACTGGAAATTCCTGTAATTAGTTGAAATCTCCTAGACTTTAAGCATTAGCAACTTTAAATTCTAATAATTACTGTTTCCTGGGAGTGGCTGTAAAGATTAAATGGGTTAATAAATGAAAGACTGTAGACCTAACACTTTATAAATGTCATCTGGCATTACCCAACACCACCATGGTCACTGTCCCCACCCTCATATCCACCTCCTCTTCTTCTAAATCTGGGTTACCTAGAGCTGCTGAAGAAAAGTAGCACAGAGCTTTATCTGTATAAAGCATCCAGCTTACCCTGTGCCACCAGAGCCACAAAGCACATAATGAGGCAGAAGCTGATATCAAACATTTTTCAAGCCACAAAACTCTTTCTTCAACAAACGTTTACAGGGAAACCTGATATGTGAGAGAGATTAGTGTGGGTCTGCTGTTTGAAGTGGTTATGAAGAGCTGCCTGTCTCCCAGAGCAGCGCTGCTCACAGCTGAGCTTGCATCAGAAGCCTTTACAGGCCTTGTCCATGCACAGGTGCCTGCGTCCAGCCCTAGGGTTCTGAGCCAGTGGGCCTGGGATGGAGCCCAGAACTCGAATTTCTAGCATGTTCCCAGGTGATGCTGCTTTGCTGCTAAGGGCCGGGAATCCACAGTAGGGAACCGCAGTGCTGGGGGTTAGCAGTTACAAAGGCCAGGAGGGAGATGTGTCCCTTTCCAGCCATCGCAGAGCCTGTCACCTCTCCCTTGGAGGCCTGCCAAGGGCCATTGCTGGAATGTGTTTGGTCATCTAGACCAAGTGTGGGCAACTGACCAGTGGCATCAGCCTCAGCTGGAGCTTGTCATAAATGCAGGTTCATGGACCCATTCTGGGCTTACTGGATCAGAACCTCTGGGGCTCAGGCTCTGGGTTTCTGAGAGCACTCTAGCTGATTCTTGTACATGCTGAAGTTTGAGAGCTGTTAGTGTACATGTACCCTAGTCAGGAGGTGGAGGCCAGCTTAAGAAACCACTGTGGACAGAACCATATTCACCACCTTCACTGCTTGGCCTCCAACACCATCTACCCCTCAGAACAGCACTTCTGCCAGACTAAAGACTTGATTCTACCAGAAGCTTCCTTGGCCTTCACTGTGCCAGTGGATAAACTAGTGTCATTGGATAAACTGCTGCATCTGTTAACAACTTAATTTAAAAAAAAAATGAGTCAAAGCAAAGAAGGCCAGAAGATGGAAAGATAAGCCAAATATTTTGAAAGGATGATGAATTAAAGTTTAAAAATATTATTTATGCTTGATAGCAGTGAATCCAGGGCAAAAGGAAACTATAGTGCTTAATAGTCTAATGTATGCCAGGTACTTTGTTAAGCCCATTTGATTCTCATAGCAAAGTAGAGATTTACTACTTTATAAAGGTATCTTTATTTGCAGAATAGGAATCAACTAGGAACTCACAGAGCCAGGCGTTGAACCTATAACACTGAAACCTTTACTCTTCCCACTCACTGGTAATGATTGTTAACAGAAGTCCCTTGGTATCTCTAGAGGACCGATTCCAGGACCCCTGCAGAGAGGTCCCCGGAGTAACCAACTCCACAGTTACTCAAGTCCCTGACATGGCAGAGTGGCTGCATATAAGCTATGCAAATCCTCCTGTACACTTGAAATCAGCTCCAGGCTACTTACAATTAATGTAACATAAATGCCATATAAGTAGTTGTTATACTGTATTTTTATAGTTTTTTATTGTTGCATTGCTTTTTTTCCCTCAAATATTTTGTATTTGCAGTTGGTTGAGTCCGAGGATACACAGCCTGCAGGTAGGGTATGGAGGCTGGCTGTTTCCCTGAACTTCTAGAGTCCTTCAGTCTCTCCTTATGCTGAGCACTTAGCATTTGTAAACACTGAAATTTTCCTCCTTGTATTTAATATGAAGTGTCTAATAAAGATGTATAATACGATGTGCTGCAAATAGACAATACTGCTACAATATACAAACTTCTAAATATCATTACTTTTGAAGTCAATTCTACTTTATAAATTTTATTTTGTTGAATTTATTTATTATTTTTGAGATGGAGTCTCGCTCTGTCGCCCAAGCTGGAGTGCAGTGGCGCAATCTCGGCTCACTGCAACCTCCACCTCCTGGATTCAAGTGATTCTCCTGCCTCAGCCTCCCAAGTAGCTGGGACTACAGGTGCCCACCATTACACCTGGCTAACTTTTGTATTTTTACCAGAAGTTGCAAAGGAGGTGGGGCGTGGGACACAGTTTTCGTTCATCCTGAACGTGTGCTTAGTTTGTGTCATGTTGTGTATTTTAAAATTCTAATTTGTGGCCAACATTTTTAAATTTGGAAAAATTTTACATACCAAGTAACCAGTGTTTACATTTTTCTTTAGAAATTTGAAGACTCGGGAACATTGAGCTTCCATTCTGGTAGATGGCCACAGTGACTGGGGGCCAAGACTTTGTTTCCTCTTTTCCTTTTTCAGGACGCCTTTCTGTAGTGCACCCAGCCTGCTTTACTGGTTCATTTCATTTTACTGACGCCTAAAGGCATTTAAGTTTAGAACCCCTACTTTTAGTCATGCATAGCCTACCGCAAGGAGTCATACGCACTTTTGGATCATTTGGAATTCTGAAACCATAATGATTACCATGATTTATTTAATGCCTTTATGTCACTGTATTTTGGGAGAGATTTTTTTATGTAAAATAGGAAAATATTCTCCTTATTTTATCACACAGGAAAGACGTCTTTGAATAATTGAAATGAAAAACAAAAGGCAGTATTTACAATAAAATATGAAGTTGAAGCCATCTTTGTTAACTAAACCAAATATAAGTAAGAGAAAAAATTCTAAAATGATAGTTTGGTTTTTTTAATTAAAAAAAAAAAAAAAAAAAAAAAAAAAAAAAAAAGAGATAGGGTCCCGTGATATTTGCCCAGGCTGGTCTCAAACTCCTAGGCTCTAGTGATCCTCCTGCTTTGACCTCCCAAAGTTTTAGGATTGCAAGCATGAGCCACTGAGCCTAGCCAAAAATGATAGTTTTTATGGGTAAGAAACAACATGGTAGAGTGGAAAAAATTTTTTCTGGGAACAGCCATCTGACTAACTAGTTGTACATTTCAGTAACCAGTAGATATTTGTTTTATCTATAAAAGTAAGACTGATCAACAAGACATAACGCTTCTGAGTATGAAAAATTCTGATTTTCTTAATTTCTGAAAATATATGGTAATTCTGAAGGTAGAAACCTTTAGAAATCTTTGGGGATTTGTAGGTTTACTGTTTAGAAACTTTTGCAAATGTCAGAGTTAGTACAACAAATCATTTAATATTTCCCTGCACATCCAGGTCCAGTTCAGTGGTTCATTGCCGGTGGCTTCATCTGTCAGCTCAGGTCCTCTGTGGCTGCAGAAACCCTGTTTGGGCAGGCGCCAGTGCTTTTTTTTTCCTTTCTGAATTGGACCCTAGAATCCCCTCCACTGGTTACTTTCCTGTTAGGTTTTTTGTTGGTGTCTGCTCAAGCTGCTAGAACAAAATGCCACAGACTGGGTGGCTTAAACAGCAGCTGATTGCTCGTAGTTCTGGAGAATGGAAGTCTGGGACCGACGTGTCAGCAGGTTTGGCTTCCCCTGACGGCTCTCTCTTCAGTTTGCAGGTGGCCGCCTGTCATTCAAGGGTCTTCATGGGGCCTTTACTCTTTGCACACTCACCCTGATGTCTCTCTTCTTCTTCCTCTATGGACGCCGGTCCTATCGGATCAGGGCCCCATATTCTGACCTCATGTAACCCTGATGAACTCTTTAAAGGCCCTCTCTCTACATGCAGGCACACGGGGCTAGGGATTCAAGGTACACAGTGGTGGGAGGACACGACTGAGTTCCTAGATTATGTCAGTGAAAAGGAAACCAGGGGTTCTTTAAAGTGCAGGGTGTGCACTAGAAGCGAGCCAGGTCACACAGCAGCCACTCCAGCTCTCATTCACCTGGGCTTGATCCAGGCAATACTTTGCAGCCTCCGTCTACCCCTTTTTCTCATAAGTAATAGAAATACAGAAGTCACAAGCTTGATGCTGCTTCTAAAATATTGCTAACCCATTTACTATGCCACAGTATTTTAAGATTAATTCTTAAAATCCTTTTGGATGGGAACCCACCGCCCAATCTGGCTTGCTTGGCATCCTTTGTTGCCCAGTAGTCCTTGTCTAAGGCATGCACTGTTAACGCCAAGCCAGGGACACTCTTCTGTCCTCTGCTCCCATCAACCCATTGATGAATCTTGACATCACTGAAAGTGAGACAGCAGATATTTTTGCCTCTCTAGTGACACAGTAAGAAGTATACTGCGTCACCTATAAATGCTTCTTGCCAAACACCCTGAACCTGAATGCAGTCAAGGCTTCAGATCTAGCTACATGCTTATAGGAAAAACAGCAGACAGAAATTCAGTGATACAGGAGGAGGGCAGCAACTTGATCCAGAATGTGATATTCTGCCAAAGAAATGACCTGGTTTCTTCAGCAAATCAGTGGTGTGAAAAAGAGAGCAGGGAACTATGATTGTTCAAAAGCGACTTGTGCGACATCAGCCAATTGCAGTGTGGTCCTCTTTTAGATACCAATTCAAGGAAACTGACTTTAAAGATGTCAGGTTTTTTGGTGTGTGTGTGCAATTTTTGAGGACATTTGTATATAGACTGGATACTAAGACTGTTATTAATTTTTCTAGGTGTGATGAAGGCATTGTGGTTATACATATTCTTAAAATAGTTTCTCTATTAGAAATATGTATGGAATTACTTACTGGTGACATAATCCGATGTCTGAGATGCGTGTTAAACTACATCAGGGTAAGAGGGAAATGGTTTCTCATCCTTCAGGTCTTGGCTAATGTTACCCTCTTCAGGGAGATCTTTGAAGCAGGTATTTTCCCCAAATGTTAATATTGACCATTTCACTCTGTTGGTTTGTTTCATAGCACTTATAAGCTGTCGATAAGAGGTTTTTGTTAATTTATTATCTTCTTCCCTCTCTCTGTAAACTCCAGAAGGACAGGAGCCATCCCTAGTTGCCCCACTTTATACCCAGAGCCTGGTACACTGCTGGCCTGTGGCAGGTTCTCAGTAAATATATCTCAAAAGAGCACCTGAGAAGAAATTTTATTTCATATGTTGTTTGCATTTTGATGTTTCTCTATTTGGACTTTCACTGTAAATTGTTAATAAAATCTATTGTAATTGTCTAAACCAGAAAGAAACTGTTTGCTTACCTTCTGCTGAGGGATGGGGTAGTAAGTGCTTCCTTAACTTTTATGCCAGAGAACTCAAATATGATCCATGTTAAATAGTAGTTTCTTTAGTGGTTGGCACTTGTCATTAGTATTGCAAGTAGAGTGGAAGCTGTGTTGTTAAATCACTGACCCATTAGCCTTTTCCTTGTACGTGATAAACACATCTGACCACATGTGCTCCCAAAAGCCTCCCTGCTCCCCAGCCTTTTATAAATAAACTGTGCTCTTCTCTTTGCTTTTCCTGTACTGCAGGAAGGTGAATTATCATTACAGTATACGTGAGGGTTTTTTTAGGCTCCTAAAGAATCATGTCACCCTAGATTTATGAATACCATGTAGGCCGGGCACGGGGACTCATGCCTGTAATCCCAGTACTTTGGGAGGCTGAGGGGAGTTGATCACTTGAGGTCAGGAGTTTGTGACCAGCCTGGCCAACAAGGTGAAACCCATCTCTACTAAAAATACAAAAATCAGCCAGATATGGTGGTGAGCACCTGTAATCCCAGCTACTTGGGAGGCTGAAGCAGGAGTATCGCTTGAACCTGGAAGGCGGAGATTGCAGTGAGCCGAGGGTGCGCCACTGCACTCTAGCCTGGGCGACAGAGTGAGACTCTGTCTCAAAAAAAAAAAGACTACCATGTAGTTTTTAAAGCCCCAGTCTTGTTAGGAGTCTAAATCGTCTGTTGTATTTATTGTGTCAGAAAGAGTGAATGGATTGTAAATATTTCAGTGTAGCTCCACCTCTTGACCCAAAGTGTTTGGTTTGGATGCTACCCAGGAGTGATTTGTTCAGGTTCTTTAGAAGATAGAAACCTTGCTTTCAGGGAGCTGGACACTTTCCTTTGTTAATGGATTATTACATTATGTCTTTGTCTTAATCTCCTTCAGGTAATTAATGTATGTATTTCTAATTTTGATCGTGTTTTAAGTTGCATACATGCATAAAACTGTCATATACAAAAGTAGAATAGCCTTATGCACCATCACCCTGCTGTAACTCATCGTCACATGTAGATTTTTGGGAGGCTTAGCTTCTGGCTAAGGTAATGGGGGATGTAAAATACGGTTTTCAGTCTTGGTTTTCTCATAGGGGAAAGCAATACTCAGTTTTCTATAGACCCCATCTGGTGCTTGGTCTCTTAAGCAGTTTGTGATAGTGAAGTGGACAGTACTGAGCCCAGCGAGGGATGGTTCTACCACTTCCTTGCTGAAATCTTGCAGGATATGCTGGCCTGGTGTTACTTACCTCAATTGTGCATGTGAGCGAGCTCTGTGGTCCTCCCAAGCCCAGTGTTTTCACCTGTAAAATGAATATTAGTCTTGCAGGTATTTAAATGATAATGTGCATGCAGAGCACCAATGGGAATGGGGTTATAGTACTGTGGTCACTCATACCCATGGAGCATTGATTCCAGGAACCCCCATAAAGAGTCCTCAAATGCTCAAGTCCCTTAGATAAAATGGTATAGTATTTTCATATAATCTACATATATCTCCCATAGACTTTAAATTATCTCTGGAATATGTATAATAGCTAATACAGTGTAAATGTTGTAGTCTTTATACTGTGTTATTTTTATTGCTATTATTTTTTATTTTTTTCAGATATTTTTGATCTGTGGTTGGTTGAATCACACATGCAGAACCCACAGATATGGAGGGTTGATTGTATATGCTCAATGACATTTTTTCCCTTGTATGTACATAGAAAAATATTTTATATATTTTTACTCCCCCTTCATATTCTAGAATGGATTTTTCATTTGTTGATGTTAGTGTCAAATAATTTGAAACTTAGGCTGGGTGCAGTGGCTCATGCTGGTAAACCCAGTGCTTTAAGAGGCTGAGGTAGGAGAATCACTTGAGCCCGGGAGTTGAAGACCAGCCTGAGCAGGGTGGGGAGACCCATTATACAAAAAAAATAAAAATTAGCTGGTCATGGGGGCATGTGCCCCCCACTACTTGGGAGCCTGAAATGGGAGGATCTCTTGAGTACAGGTGATGGAGGCTGCAAGTGAGGTGTGATCACAGCACTGCACTTTGGCCTGCATGACAAAATTAATTTGTTTCTTGAATAAATAAATAATTTTTTAATTTTGAAAATTAAAAAAATTAAACATACGTGTGTGTGTGTGAATGCTTGGTTCATTTGTTGGGTTTTCTCGCCTACTAGATAAATGCTATGGGTGCATTTTGTGATTTCAATCTTTGTTCCTGAAGTTGAGCTTTTCATCCGTGTATTTTGTTCTGTGATTTAAATTATAGAAACATTTTTGGCCATCTTATTCCAAATAAAGTCATATTGATTTTTGTGTATCGTATAAAGAAATGGAAAATAATCTTCTGGTATCTATTCTGAATTAGTCACAGAAACAATTTCTAAAGAACAAATCTGAATTTGTACAAATGCCTTATCTTGTTTACTTAATATAAATTGTCATTTTAAAATTCAGAATTGCATTGAAAATCACAGTTAATTGTTGTGATTCTTTAAAATAATATGGCTAAATCTGAAAAGTTTTTTGAATCGTGGCTAAACCTTTCTTGAAATAAAGCTTATTTTACCAAATATTTGAAGGAAATTTGGTAGCATTGAAATAGAGTTTTTGTCAATTTAGAAAGTTAATAATTTTTTTAACAGTGATTTATACTGTAGCTAAAACGCTGTTGCTGGTTTCCCAAATCTTAAAGCTAACTGACCTTCCATTTGAACCCAGCTTTAATGTAAACATTTTCTTGAGGTGGTTAGGGGTTGGGCCAGCCAATCTGGAGGATATTAGTGGCTTTCTGTTTGAGGGAAGTTGGAATCCCTGGATAATTCTCAGGAGCTCTTTTCTAGGCCAGAAGCTGTCTCAGGCATTATAGCTTTCTTTTTTTAATTTTTTTTTTTTTTACTCTTTCTTTACTGCAATGCCATATTATATATTTCTTAATTCTTCCTTGGCTTTGTTAATAATGTCTGCTATCTGAAATCTAATTAATAAAATACATAATTAGCTTTACTTTGAAATAGAAGAGTAGTTTTATTTGATAGTTTTTCTATCCTTTCCACTTTAGTTATTAAGAAATATAATGTAGTATGTGGGCTACGGAGAGTGAGGTTATTACCCACCTGCCTTTAAAAGTTCTTACTTTTTAGTCATCTATTATCCAAAATATTTTTGTTCAAAGCTAAATTAAGTACTTTATCAATTTTCTTTGATACCTCCCCTCCCCTGTTTATACTTTCTGAGCAGTGTTTTTCAGACTTCAAGGTCATGACCCATTAATGGTTGTTAAATCAGTTAGTGAGTTGAAAACAGCATTTAAAAAAATTAAGTAATACATATCTCCTAGTAAGACAAGGCATTATTTCAACTTCTGTTGCACTTACACAGATATATTTGTGCAAACATATATGTGAGCGTGAAAAATGTAAAATACCTTTTACTGTGGATCACTACCAAAGTTTGAAAATGATTACTACAGAGAATATTTGAGGTAAGGTTTTATAGCCTTTTTTGTAAGCATTTGCATTTTTAAATCTTGAGATTTTAGCCAAATGGCTGATATTGTTAGTTGAATATTGTTGGGGAAAATTTGGAAGACCAAAGTTTTTTTTTTTTTTTTTTTAAAAACAAACTACTTATTTTAAAAAGTGATTTTTCTTTTTTAATTCTGACATTGTCATATGACCAAAAGCTTAAATGCCAGAGCTAAGCAGAAATCATATTTCTCTTATTTCAGGGAACATTTATTAAGAATATCATGCTAATTAATAGATATATTAAAATATAAAGATATAATTTTCCATCTCCAAGAATCACAATTTTTGACAGATTTGAATTGGAATAGATTACATTCATATATTTTTTTTTTACTTCCTTAACAGTGGTGGCCTGTTTACTTAATAATCTCAACTATCAGTATTCAAACTCGAAGGAATTTTTAAAAGAAATGTTTGCCTCTTGAATTTTGTCAGATTTCCCAAGCCTTATTATAATTGAGTACTGCTGTCTACTTGAATTTGTGTTTGCTCATTGAATAAACAAACCATCACTGAACTAATGTTAATTGTGAAAAGATTTTAGACTAGGTTTTATTTGGGTCCTAATGTGGTAGATTTCTTTATTGCTGTTTTGTAGAATCAGAGGACCAGTTTGTGAGTTAGAAACTTGTGTGACTTTTCCATTGTGAACGTTGTACTGTCTTAATCTCATTTTTCCATTTCTCCAAACCTGTCTTTTCTGTAAAACATAGATGATTATCAAGTCATATTCCAAATATCAAACAGATACCTTAGTATCTTTTTAACTCCTAGGACATTGCAAATCACAATGTGCTGATGAATAATGTAGGTGGTTTGTTAAGTAAAACTATTTGAATAAAAGCATAACACGTTGAGATTACTGCCTGGTGATTGAGACTTGATTGTTGACTCTGTTGTACTCTGTCCTCACTTAAATAATAGGTTTGTAAACAGATGGCTGGCAGTCCCTTGATCAGAGTTTATTACTAAGTTATTGGTGTTTCACTTCTAAATGCCAGTGTTACATTCTGGAACATATAAAAGGTATTCTGCTTTCAAGCGATGTTATGATACAGTGCTACTTCTTGAAATACTTAGAAATCACTTGGAGTTCATTTTATCTCAGCCTTATCACGTTAGAGATAACAGAAGCAGTTAAAATGCATAATTGGAGCAGTGTCTTGATCTGTCATAAATAGTAGGCTTATTAGAATTGTATCTCCCAGATTCTACTTTTAAACGACTTAATAACATTAGTTTCTCTTAATGTATTATAAATCATCTATATAGGACTCATGCTATCATTATTAAAATTTTTTCTTTCTATATGAGTAAACAAAAGTCATTAAATATAAGCAATTATATTTACATTCTACAAGTATGACAGAAATCTCTAACGGTAAAACCATTCATATTGGAGGCTAACATTCTGTATCCTTGATTCCTGGTATGTGAACAGAAATAGAGCGGTGTCTCATTCAATTTGGTGTTAAAAATGTTTTAACAGTAGAGCAGTAAGAAGAACAGGGTGTCAGATGTAATTTAAAATTTCTTTGTTTCACATCTGAAATAATATGAATATGGTTTATGTGTCTGCTCATTACCTTTCTGTTACAGGTTTTGGGTGTTTTATGAAAATGGGCTCTTGTGTACTTTGGGGTGGGGTGGCACTTTAATATTTGCATTCTACAGTATTACATGAAAATCAATGCTAACTTTTACTCTTCCAGTATGTGCCACATCTTTATCTTTAAAATATCTCAGAAAGAGCTTAATCACTTTTTTCTGACTTTATTTTATTTTTGAATTATTGCTGTATTTGCTGTAGAGCAAAAAAAAGCCCCCTTCCCCGACAGTTGCTTTGGTTTTCATCCTGTATTCAATAGAGTAGCTGATGCCTGATGGTACAACTTTTTTTTTTTTTTTTTTTTTTTGAGACAGTCTTGCTCTGTCTCCAGGCTGGAGGGCAGTGGCGCAATCTCGGCCTACTGCAACCTCTGCTTCCTGGGTTTAAGCGATTCTTCCACCTCAGCCTCCCGAGTAGCTGGATCCACAGGTGTGTGCCACCATGCCTGGCTAATTTTTGTATTTTTAGTAGAGACGGGGTTTCACCATGTTGGCCAGGATGGTCTTGATCGCTTGACCTCGTGATCCGCCTACCTCAGCCTCCCAAAGTGCTGAGATTACAGACCTGAGCCACCGCGCCCTGCTGATACAACTTTTTTAAAAAGAGTACCCCCCTGCTTTTAAATACAAACAAAATATGAACTCCCCCAATTTTTTGGATAACTATACAAATATTGTTGTAGTTGATCATCCATTGTATTAGAATAAATGGAGAAAAATTGAATTTTTGTACATGATTGACTTTTTAATACAGAAACCAAGGCTAGATATCTTAAGAATTTTGTATAAAGCTAACATTTGATATGAAGTTATAATGGAACTGTTCAATTTCATTTTGAAAATAAAGGAGTATTCCAAGGTATAAAGGATAATTTGTACTTGAATTTTGTAAAATGTAATAGAAACAGAAAACTTCAGACAGTTGAACTCTTATAGTTGACAATATTTAGTCTATCATTTCATTAAAATAAGATTCTCTTTGAGCATACCAATGCCATTAAAAAGAACGCTCTCAAGGTCTTGACTATCAACACAATTAAATTTGAATATATCATTGTTAGACAGTGTGATTGTTCATGTGGCGCCAGGTATATGAGAAAGTGTGAGGGACAAGTGGAAAGCCAAAAGTTCTCTTTTGTTAGAGTACATCAAGATTGTTTTATTTTGTGCTAACCTGATGAGAAAGTATATTGGTATAAAAACATGGAAGAAGGCAGCAGTTCTCTGCTAGCATGTTTTGATTTTAGAAGGGCGTCTGAGTAGTATGGGCCTTTTGTTCTATAATGTAGCTAGTTTGACTTAGTAAGTGTCTATGCTTGCTTTTTCATTTAGGAGTTTGAAATTTCCTGTGAGCTTTGCTTGTTAAGTCTGGGGATCTGCCTATCAAACAATAGCAAACATAGAAGTCAAGCGTGTAGGTCATTTGCACGTCTTTATGTGAGCATGTCTACCATTTTCTCTTTAACCTTTCATAGCATGGAACTCATTTCTTTTGGTAGAAGTTAAGAATGCATTGTCTTGGTAGTGATCCTATGAGTGAAAAAATATTCCTTAAAAATCTATTCTTTTTATTTTTAAGTATTTGTAACATTACAGAAAAATTGAAAGTAGACAAGAAAAATGCTCATAATCTCACCACCCCAATACAATACTATCTGTGCTTTTTTCTTGTGTTGAGAGAGGGAGATGAATTTTAAAACTTAGAGAAAAATCTCTCGTTCTCTTTTCACATTTGTTTCGCTTTATTGTATCACACAAACATGTTCACATCTCACTTAAAATATGTAAGTTGTTTAGAAAATATACTTGGCTAAAGATTCTACTTTTGGGTTAATTATGCCAATTTAGTTCCCTGGTACCTTATCTTACTACTATTTTATGCTGTTAAAAGTGAGAAATACTCTAGATTTGTAAGGTTCCAAATAATTTTTTTAAATTCACTTTTTCAAATGTATATGGTACCAAATTCAACCCTTGGGAGATCACCGAGGTATTAACTAATACTGGCAACTTAATGTGTTTTCTGGGAACCTTGGGATACAGGTCTATTTTTAAACTTCAAAAATGTATACTTGACGAGAGTTTGTAGTTCTCTGCTGATCTTTTAAAGAACTAAGTTCTTGATACATATACTCATCAAATGGAACCAGAAAGCTTACATCGGTGTGGACACCCATGTGGACCCTCTGGCAGGTCAGGCAAGGCTCTGACATAATGGCTCAGCCTTGACTCACCACCTTGGGTCTGATCTCACCTTGGCTTAGTTGTAAGCAACAAGTAAATGCATGTAAATATGTTTTGTCCTGATGCCAATGATATATGGAGGTGTTAACTTGTTTTATAAAAATGGAGTCTTTCTTGTCTGACTTTGATTATTTGTAACAAATATACATGGTTGTCTTTGAAAACTACAATTTCTGGCCAGGCTCAGTGGCTCATGCCTGTAATCCCAGCACTTTGGGAGGCCAAGGCAGGTGGATCACATGAGGTCGGGAGTTCGAGACTAGCCTGACCAACATGGTGAAACCCCACCTATACTAATACAGAAATTAGCCAGGTGTCGTGGTGGTTGTCCCAACTCCTTGGGAGGCTAGGGCAGAAGAATTGCTTGAACCTGGGAGGCGGAGGTTGCAGTCAGCCAGGATTGTGCCACTGCACTTAAGCCTGGAAGCAGAACAAAACTGCGTCTAGGAAAAAAAAAAAAAAAGAAAACTAAGATTTTTTTTTTTTTTTTTTTTTTACTATTTTAATGCCTTGATTAGTTTAATTGAAGAATATGCTGGGATTGTAATAATCTCTTAAGACTGGTAAGGCCAGGTGCAGTGGCTCATGCCTGTAATCCTAGCACTTTGGGAGGCCAAGATAGGAGGACTGGGTGAGCCCAGGAGTTCAGGAGCAGCCTGGGCAACTGCCTTTCATAATTATGTATAAAGTTTTGCTTTTAGAAGGGATTTTGTTGTTTATAAATATTGAAGATCTCTGATCTTTAAAAAATTAGATTAACATTTGATGTTACTGGCCTGACTGAGAAAGGGTGAATTAATTTGTAGGTGTTCTTTGAGTGATCCAAATAATTGTATGATATTTTCCTCTCTTTACTTTTGCCCTCAATGGGTTATTGGTTCGCCTTTTAATATATCAGCCTTTTTTATTTACTAAGCCAAGGAAGAAGTGGATTGGCTACTACAACGTTGTACATTTTGTGACTGTTGAGTAAGTCCTGCCATACTTGGTTGAGTAAAAGTTAAACTTCGTTAGTTCAGAATTTTGATGATTCATTTGGGCTGAAAATCCCTTTTCAAGCATCTAATTAGGAAAAAACTGTTCCCGGGTACATAGTATTATCAACAAGAATTGCAAAGTTCTTGTATTTTACAGTTTAAAAGAACAAAATGTTCTTAAAAGGTTTTATGAGATTAGCTGTTTATTTGTGAGCAATTGTTGCTGTTTCTTACATGAGTTATTATTGTCTGTTTATTATGGAGGTTCAGCATTACATGTGTAATAAGTTCTTTTAAAATCTGTATAGTTACTCTGGTCAGTTGAAAATTAAAACAAAATATGTCTTTAAAACTTACCCACTAATACAGTTACTTCAGTAATTCTATTTTTTTCTTCCTTTGTAGAATCTGAATTTGAGCCCATTATATCTAGAATAAAATTTTCAGTTCTGTCAAGTTTAGTGAGCAATACTTTTTAAACTTTGCTACTTTTTAGTCATGGGTAAACTTTATCTTAACAACTTTTGCAGCTTTGTAATATTAACAGTGTCAAAGAGAATTAAGAGTATTTTTCTGTTTGGTTCAACATGTATATATATATTACCAGTAGTGGTATTCTAGAGGTTGAGAATCCAAAGATGAAGGTGGCCTACCATGGAAGATATTACAGATGGGGTGGGGGGTAAACAGAGAAAACGATAAGATCCCGACAGTGGGGTAAATATGTGACTTATCGAATGAAAGGGAAACAAGCACTGGTCATGCCCAGGAATTGTGGAGGGCACTCATTCAGTCTGAAGATTCAGACTTTCTGAATGCTATTAACTTTCTGAGTTAATGCTATGTCTCCATCTTCCATATCCATGAGTTTAAAATTAATTTCAAATGGTTTCGAGTCATTAAATTTGCAAAGGGGAGGATAATAAGCACAAATTATTGTGGCCATGTAATTGTCATTCTTATTCTACTCTCCGTTCTCCACGAACGTTGACGTTTTTTCACGTGTTTTTCTGAACATCTTCCAACATGGTGGTGGTTGAAGTCACTCAAGTAGTCGTTTGCTAGTTGTCTAAATGTTTAAGAATTGTCACCTCTGAAGCCTAGGGTTGAAAGTGTGGAAGATAAATTTCCAACTCTGTGTCTCTTTTGTCCCCTCCACTGCCCTTCCCAAATGTCCTTTCTTCCCTCCTCCGCCGCTATCTCTGTTTCTCCATACTTGGTTGTAGATAATTTGGAATCAAAATATTTTATGAGTTGCCCAACAGCTAATCTACAAAATGATTGCTTTACATTTCAATGCCAGATAATGCCCAGAATCTTTTCAGACTTCTTAAAAATCAGTTATAACCTCTTCCTCTTTAAATTGTGATGAAATAAATGTTAACATATGTAGTTGATAATAGGTACCACCTGACCAGATTTATAAAAGAAAGTATAAAAATTATGATAATAAAATAGAGTTATAATAATGTTTTCCTATGGAGAGGCATAGTTTCCTTTTCTTTATTCTCGGTAACAAAGGATTTGCAGAAATAATGGGATATGTTTGAAAGTGTCATCACCCTTGGAATCACAGGGAAGAGATTTCTTCCTCGAAATCTAGACATTGGTTTTTTTTTTTTGTTCCCCCCCGCCCAGTTTTTTTGTTTATTTATTTATTTTTTTGAGTTCTGAATTTTTGATGAAGAATTATTTGTTTTACTGCCTCTAACATTTTATTTTAAAGGGGACCAGTCTTTAAAACTTGGCTGTAAAACAGAGGATTAAGAGCTCTTCCACTTGTGCTTATTTTAGAGCTATAAGGTGGGAGTAAAAACTCTGAATTAGAGACCTTTGACCCTCTGCAATGAAATGACCAGGAAATAAAAACTACTCTTACTGTTTTGTATATTCCACTAAATATAATTTCCATGTGATCAGGCATTCTTGACTGTTTTATTCACTGCTGTGTCTCAGTACCTGGTACCTAGTGCCGCATAGAAGGTACTTAAGAATTTTTTGAGTGAGCTAATTGAAATTGTTACACCATAGCAGAATTGCCTTTATTCTGTGTCTTGAGGTAACTGAGTGGGTCACAAATGAGTTTTTCATCTAATTTTACCTTTTGTGTCAAAAAAATCCCATTTTAATGCATTTATGGACATCTTCACATTGTGTCACAGGTTTTATGAATTTCCTAACTAGAGTGTTTCAGACATATTTTGCCTGCTGACTCAAGGGTGTCATTATAAATAATAATTACTATAATTCCTAGGTGGGCCAGTGAAGCTTGTAGGATTGCCCTTGTGTTAATAACCATGAACTGTTGTGTTGGCGATTTAGAACAGATAAGGATGAATGTTGTAATGGTTTTTCTAATCCTTCTGGGGTCTTCTGTCATTCTGCTCGCGATGCTCTAGGTAATGGCCTAAGACTGGGGCCCTTTCTGTTATCAAGTAATGCCAATGCACTGGTAGCTGTCATTTAGCAGCTTTTGTTTTCGGGTTCAGAGAACTATGTTCTGAAATATCGAGACTTCTTGATGCCTGACCTCTGGAGAAGTGGCAGGTTATAAAGTGGGTTACACAGTGCAGTTGAAAGCATGTGCTCATCGCAAAATTTTCATCCCAACAGAAGAATGTTTTTAAGTGTTTTGCATTTGACCCTACTGTTAGAAATGGAGTCTTAAAGAGAATATTTATTCTTTTGTTGCAAAACAAAATTTGCAGAAACTTGAATTTAATGTAATAACTGTATTTTGTTTGGTTTTTAAGGGAGATTTTTGTCATACAGATTGTTTTCTCTATCCACTCTGAAGGATTTCATTTCTAAATATTAGAAAATGTTTTGTTTATGAGAATCTTTTCATGTATATTAATTGAGAGAAGTAATTTTTTTTGTTTTTTTTGTTTTTTTTTTGCTAACAATCTTCCAAAATCTATTAATAGGCTACTGTTATCAATTCAATTCTTTACAGTTAAGGAATGATTGTGTGAAGTAAGAAGTAGTACCTCTGGATGGTAGGACTATGGATGTTTTTGTTTGTTTGTTTTTGTTTTTTTTTTTTTTTTTTTTAATTATTCCCAAGACAGTGTCCGGGTCTGGCTCTGTCACCCAGACTGGAGTGCAGTGGCGTGATCTGGGCTCACCACAACCTCCGTCTCCTAGCTTCAAGTGATCCTCCTGTCTCAGCCTCCAGGTTAGCTGAGACTACAGGCGTGTGCCAACACGCCCAGCTGATTTTTGTAATTTTATAGAAGCAAGGCTTCCCCTTCTTGCCCAGGCTGGTCTTGAACTCCTGTGCTCAAGTGATCTACCCACTTCAGCCTCTCAAAGTGCTGGAATTACATGTGTGAGCCACCAGGCCTGGCCCTATATGTTTTTTTAATGTTGACATTGCTTATGTGTATTTTTTACTTTTAAAAAATAATAAGGCTATGTTATTTAATCAACATTACCAATAAGAATATGGAAAACTCTTTCTGTTCATTTAAGAGCTAGACTTTAATTTTACAGTGGTTCTAAAGTAGTAAGATGAAAAAAAAAATGTCCAGACATGACAAGAAAAGAGAACAAAAAGTCAGAGTGGGTCCTAGTAAGAAATTACATGTCTGTGTAAGTATTCAAGATACAGGCTAGAGCCAGGCGTGGTGCATCACACCTATAATCCCAGCACTTTGGGAGGTCGAGGTGGAAGGATTGTTTGTGCCCAAGAGTTCAAGACCAGTCTCGGGATCATAGGGAGACCATGACCCTACCCAAAAAAAAAAAAAAAAAAAAAAAATAGCAGGGTGGGTGGCACACACCTGTGGCCTCAGCTCCTTAGGAGGCCGAGGTGGGAGGATCACTTGAGCCCAGGGAAGTCAAGGCTGCAGTTAACCGTGATTGTGACACTGCACTCCAACCTGGAGACAGAGCAGCACCGTTTCAAAACAAAAAAACAAAAAGATACAGCCTAAGAGAAATCCTAAAAGGCTAGCAGTTACATAAGCAAGAAATATATAGGTAAGAGGTTGCTGCATAGAAGTGGGGGAAAAAGAGAAATATATACTTACTTGAATTATATGTAACAGATACTTCGTCATCCATGAATAGGTTATTATTGAAAATGCTAAATGTCAGACCATTTAGCATATAGACTTGTTTAGCCCTATTTCTAGATTAGGGAGTACAAATTGATTTTTCTGCTCCTGTAACACAGTCATCTGGAACAAAAGATAAATGTGTATGTTCAGTGCCTTTCTAAAGCCATAACTAGTATATTAAACTACAGTACAATTGCCTCTTTTTGTTTAGTTAATGGGAACTTAATTCTATATAGTAGCTCAGCAATCAAATTTATTTTATGTTGAACACTAAGGGAACAGTACCTGGGTACAGTCATCAGTATTTAAGCACCATTTGATACGAATAGGTTGTGTATTCCCTAAGAAATTGAATCCAGATGAGAAAATAATTTTGATTAATTTGCAGTCAGCAGTTCTATAGATTGAGGGTTATAAGATGTTAACATCTCTAGAGGGAAAAGGATCTTTGTAAGTCCCACAGCTTTCTCTTTCCAGAATTATATCTACCAAATCTGTGCTGCAGTCTATGAATAGAACAAGAAGAACTTAATTTGACTCTGCAATACCAGTGAAATCTGTTGCCATCTGATGCCAATAAGAGCATCTAATACTATAATAATAGTAACACTGCCTAGTGATTTCAATTTTTGCTTTATTTAGATATTATATTTAATTAATCCACCTGCGTGGTAGTTAAAACACATTGAGTATTTAATATGTATCACATTATCTCATTTAATTCACCTCTCATAATCATTCAGAGTCGGTTGTATTATCATCTTCATTTTACTGATGAGGAATGAAGTTACTATGAAGTCAGGTAACTTCTGTATGTACTACTGCTCATCAATGGCAGACTTGGTCCTTGAACCCCAAGAAACTCTGTTTCTAACCACTTGCCGTGTTTATATTCCCATTGACCCTAAAGTTCATTACCACAGAGTTCCCTTACTATTTTCCTCTGCATTCGATTTTCAATGGATACTTGAAATTCTGGTTAATTGTGACCTTGCATCTCAGGGAATTTGAGCCCATCATTTAAGTCTGGTAGACAACAGGGACAGGTTCTCAATTATTCTACGTTTCTAACATAATGAGACTATAAAATAGACCACAGGTTTTCATGAAGGTTCTAAAAAGCAAGAAAATGGTAACTATACCTTGAAGATTTTAAATGGATTTCTTAGATAAAAAGCCAATGTTTTCAAGTCTCACTGTACATTCTGCAATTTTATTATATAAATTAGTTCTGGGTAATCAATCAGGCAACAAGTATTAATACTGAGTGCTTACTTCCTTTGATCCACAAACACTTCTGGGCAGTTAACTATATGTAAAGGACTAGATATACAAATGACTATGACAGTTCCTACCTGCTCCAAGTATTGTTATATTGTCTTTGGCCTCTTGGATGAGACAAAAACAGAAACGAATTCATTACAATACAGTGTGGCAGGTGAAAGAATAGAGATGTACTGGGTCCTCGAGGAGTGCAAAGTGCTAGAGATAGGCAACCAGAATATACTTTCCTGTAATTATTCTTATTCAAGAAAATTATTACACCACCCTGTGTGGAGACACAGAAAGGCAGAGATCCCCTATGGATTTATGTTTTAGTTACTTTTTGGAAAAACTGAGTCTTAGACATTTAACAAGGAGCATAGTCAATACTAGGAGTATAGTCATTGTTTTAAAAAGTGAAAGGAGGTGAACTTGCTACCTGTATCAGTCAGTGTGACAGTCGATCCTGTTTAAAATAGTATAAGGAACAGATCTGTGCACTGAAGAGTAGTATTAATTTTCACCTGGGCTGATAATTCTCTTTTCTCCCCTTCTTGGGAAGCACAAAAAGCTCACTGAATACCGTGTGGACTGGCCAGCCTTGTACAGTCCACTAGAGAAAGAGAATGGCATCTCGACTAGCCAGTATTCCAGCGGAGAGCGCACATGCCGCAAGTACTGATTAAATGTTTTTTCGCAGCAAATATACAAAAGTCAGGAGACAGACAGACTGAGAGAAAGAGAAGCAGGGTGTGAGGGAGAGAGGAGAGAGATTGATTATGAGTCTGAGGCTATGTTTTAAGCATGTCACCAGAATTACCAATCAAAGCAAAGCATTCCTGTATTCTCTAAGTCGAAGCAGTCCCAATGTACAGACCAGTTGTGTTAACCCCATCATTCTTAGCCCAAAATACAGGTGTGTAGCTGGTGTTGGTTTATGTACCATTGATTGATTGATTGAGACAGAGTCTTGCTCTGACCAGGCTAGAGTGCAGTAGCACAATCCTGGCTCACTGTAGCCTTGACCTCTCGGGCTCAAGCAGTCCTCCCACCTCAGCCCCTAGAGTAGCTGGGAATACAGGTATGCACTACCATGCCCAGCTAACTTTTAAATTTTTTGTATAGATGGGGGTCTCACTATATTGCCCAGCCTGGTCTTGAACTCCTGGGCTCGAGTGGTCCTCCCGCCTTGGCCTCCCAAAGTACTGGGATTACAGGCATGACCCTCCATGCCTAGCTTATGTTCCATTTAAGATTAAATGAGCAAGACTAGAGGGAAACCCAGTGCTGCCTAAATCCTTACGGTTGGATATGATAGCCTACTGCCTTGAAAGAAGAGGGGATAAGACAAAGCGAACCAAAAAAATTCCTGGCTACTCTGAAGTAAGCAGGTACTGTATTCTCTTCAAGATTACTTTTATATTTCACGTTATTGAAACACTAAGCATGTACATAGGAATTCACTATAAGAATGTAAACATTGTGGCATTTTGTTTTTTAAAATGTCAGCTCGCTGCACATGCAGGTGGGTACATGAAATACATTCCGGATAGAGGCACACAGTGGAAAGAATTTGATCGCATCTCGCTCACTCTCCATCTCGCTCACTCTCCATCTCGCTCACCCTCCATCTCCCGGTGCGGCAGCTTCATGCATGGCACCCACCTGAGGAAGGGAAATACCCAGTGTGGAGCCAAAGGCTGCACGGTGAGCTCTGATGCGGCCGCTGGCGACACCTCGGTTGGGCTGTTGGACAGCAGATCTGTGACTGAAGGTGACGGTTTCAGTTGTGATAACATCTACAGGGAGTTTCTGAGCTGGGTTCCTGTCTCTTTCCCTCCTCCCCAAATCCAAGTAGAAAGAAAAGTAGGACAGTATTCACAGTGGTAAAGTGATAATGAAAATGCCCTCAGCATTTGCACACGCACGTGCACACATCAGTGCTGTCTTTCAGAGGTCTCTAGCGATGATTCTTTCTGCTGTGCTCCTCAATCCTCAAAGGGGCAGGGAACAAAAGAAAAAAGCCTGTACAGAAAAAGAATGTGCAGTACAAACTATGACATTATGGAAAACATCTTAAGCCTATTATTTGGCTATTATATTTTGGGGAAAAAAACATGTTTTATGGATTCAGAGATGCATCTTTTTTTCCCTGTATTTTAGCACGTTTGAAATCCAGATGCATCTCACAGTCACTGCCTGGCAGCTGTCATGACATGGTTGTCACTGCCTGCACACATGCACCGAAACCTGCAGAATGAGTGTCAGTGGCTTGTAGGAAAATCCCAGAGATGCTCATTGAGCACAAAATGCTGTCTTTCTAACACTCTCGATAGCATAGAGATTGATACCGCGTGTAAGGCGTGGATTCTGACAACTCAGGGTTGAAAAATAATTCAGAAGAATTAGACACTGAAAGGAAAGAAGCTTTTGGATTACCTTAACCAACTTATTTCACTTTTTAAAAAATGTGTGGATGAGTGGTCTATTAAGAAAATCTAAGTAAGTGTTCAGTTAGTCTGAAATAAAATTCCTAAGTAATAAAAATGCATTGTCATAATTTAATCGGCAGGAGTTTTTCCTTAATGGTACATAAATGTGTCTTATAATTGATGGCATCTTAGATTCAAAGAAATGCGGTAGTCATTCCCTCCTTATATAAAAATCTTAATGTCCTTCCATTCTTTAATTTTAGTATTACTTTTTCGAGACAGAGTCTTGCTCTGTCGCCCAGGCTGGAGTGCAGTGGCACGATCTCAGCTCACTGCAACTGTTGCTTCCTGGGTTCAAGCGCTTCTTCTGCCTCAGCCTCCCAGGAGGAGGCTCACACCTGTAATCCCAGCACTTCTGGAGGCCAAGGAGGGTAGATCACTTGACATCAGGAGTTCAAGACCAGCTTGGCCAACATGGTGAAACCCCATTTCTCCTAAAAATACAAAAATCAGCTGTGCGTGGTGATGTGTGCCTGTAATCCCAGCTACTCGGGAGGCTGAGACATGAGAATTGCATGAACCTGGGAGGTGGAGGTTGCAGTGAGCCAAGCATGCCACTGCACTGCAGCCTGGGCAACAGAACAAGACTCTGTCTGGAAAAAAATAAAAATAAAAATAAATACATACATACATACATACAAAGAAGAAAAATAAAGCTAAGTAGAGGGCCAGAGAATACTGGGGGCTTTCCCATTTTAGATAGGTTATTCTGGGAAGGGGGTTCTGATAAGTGTGAGTTAAATAGAGACTTAGGGAATGAGGGAGAGGCCCTGCAGGCCCACAGGGGAAGCACATTCCACAGAGGAAGCACCAGTCCCAGCCTTGAAGCTGGAAGCCTTCTCACTGATTCAGGAGAAAATTGCAACTCGACCTGAATGAGGGAGAGGGAGATAAAAATGTCCTAGTAGGGAGGGCGTTTCTAGACCATGAGGAGGTCTTCAGGTCGGACTGCGAGATGGGACACCCTGTGCTGGAGGAGTGGCGCACTCTCTCACTCAGGCTGCTGATTGGAGGGGCTCACGGAGGGAAGCGGCAGGGCCCGACGGAGGCTGTGGGGAGAATCTACGAGACTGGGCGGTGTTCTGGACTAGAGCGGTTGTATGTAAAACAGAGAGAGGACGAGACTCTAACCACAGTATTCAAATAACACATCAACCCAGAGGACAACAAAGAAGACAGGCCCTGTAGACAGAGCATTAGCTGTGTGCACATTTCTTCAAAGACTTTGGGAATGAAACACAAGTACAGTGACAATATTTTCCTGAAGTAAAACAAGCCTTGCTTAATTGAACATTTTCATTTCTCTTTTCTTTTTTGTAACTTACTAGGCATTGTGGGGTTTGTCAAAAGCTATAAAATGTCATCCCTGGGAGCTTCTAGTTGGGGAGATAAGATGGGGATTTCTCTTACAGTTTAAAGCATTATACGATTAAGGATCAAATGTCAGTAAGTTCTTTTAGAGTTGAGAAAAAGTAGAGATTTCTGTGGATTGGCATATCAGAAGAGGGTAGAACCTGAGCTGCATCTTTTTTTTTTTTTTCTTAGGAGACTTTATTTTTTAGATCGGTTTTGGGTTCACAGTAAATTGAACAGAAAAGTACTGAAGGTTCCCATTTACCCACTGCCTGATCCCTCCACACCTCCCCCACTGTCAATATCCCCCACCAGAGTGGCACATTTATTACAACTGATGAAACTATGTTGGCACCTCATAGTCACCAGAGACCAGAGTTTACATTAGGGCTCACTCTTGGTGTCGTGCATTCCATGGGTTTGGCCAAAGTATAAAGACATGTATCTACCATCGTAGTAGCACACAGAGTAGTCACACTGTCATCAACATCCTCTTTGCTGCTTCTCTTCTTCCCTCCCTCCCTCCACCCCTGGCGTCCACTGATTTTTTTTTTTTTTAAACTGCATCCATAGTTTTACCTTTCCCAGAATGCCACAATCGGAATCATACAGTATGTGACCTTTTCAGTTTGACTTCTTTCCCTTAGCAATATGCATATTCCATTGTCTGAATGTACCACAGTTTATTCATTCACTCAATGAAGGACATCTTTGTTGTTTCCAAGTTTTGGGAGTTGAATAAAGCTGCTTTAAACATCTGTTTGCAAGTTTCTGTGTGGATATAAGTTTTCAATTAATTTGGGTAAATGCCAAGGAGCATGATTGCTGAATCTTGTGGCAAGAATGTGTTTAGTTTTGTAAGAAACTGCCAAACCATCTTCCTAAGTGGCTGTATTGTTTTGCACTTCCACCATCAAAGAATGAGGGTTCCTGTCACTCTGCGTTCTTGCCAGCATTTGGTGTTGTCAGTGTTTCGGATTTGGGTCCTTTTAATAGGTATGTAGTGGGATCTGGTTGTTTTAATTTGCATTCTCCTAATAACACATAACATGGAACATCTTTTCATCTTTTCATGCGCCTGTTTGCCATCTGTATATCTTCTTTGGCAAAGTGTCTGTTCAGGTCTTTTGCCCATTTTTGAATTGATTGGTTTATTAATTTTTAAATTGTTGAGTTTTAAAAGGTTTTTTGTACATTTGGGTAAAAATCCTTTACCAGATATGCCTTTTAAATATATTTTTCTCTCACAATCTGTGGCTTGTCTTCTCCTCACAGTTGTGCTCCATCCTGAAGGATGAGTAACAGGTGAGAGGGAATCACACACATAGGCCACAGGGAACAGTACTAGTCACAGCACCTGACGTTTCAAGAGCACTTACTATGGGTCAGGCCCTGTTTTTAACACCCTTGCATGCTTTAACTTGTTTATTCTTAGCTAGGAAAGGGGTGCTTTTTTAAAAATACTGTTTTGCAGATGTGTCAGCTAAGGAACAGTGAGGTTAAATAGGTGTCCAAGGTTGCATAATTTGGATGGACCAGAGCCTGCATTTAAGACTAGTCATTGGAACAGCCTGCTTGGAAAGTGAGGTTTATATTGAGGGCAAGTTAGAGAGGATTTTGCAGTAGATGGTGGCCAACTTGTTTAGTGCTTTAAATCCCAGAATAAGATACCTGTATTTAGATGAGAAATTGAAATGTTTTTAGTAATGAAACTTTTTTTTTCAACAAAATAAAGCTTAGAGTCCTATGATTTAAAACAATATACAATTTTTTTAGGTAAGTTAAATCATTTGTGGCATCCCTGTATAAAGATTCATGGAGTTTAAAAATCCCTGACCTATACACCTTCCAAGAGACAAGAGCAGAAAATGTCAAAGAGGAACAAGCTATTAAAGACCCAGAGCACGCTAGAAATTAAAAATATAATAACCAAAAGAAAAAGTTCTATAGAGGGGTTTTAAAGATAAAGTCAAGGAAATCTAAACAGTTAGATAAAGTGAGGAACAATAGGAGAGAGAAAAAAAATGTTAGAAAACTACAGAATAAAGTCATGAGGTTGTATAGCCAACTAAAAGGAGTCCTAAGAAGAGAGAACAATTAAATGAAAAGAAATGAAATTATCAAAGAAATAACACAAGAAAATTTTTCAGAAGAAAAGCATATAAATCTCTATATTACAGGAGTCTAAAAGGTACCCATAACAATGACTGAATAAAAATGCACACCCAGGCACATTATTGCGAATTAGAAGAAAACAGAGATTAGGAGGAAGTTGTACACACTTGCAGGTCACATACAAAGGACTGTAATTCATAATGGAATAAGCATGAAGTAGTAGGGGTGAAGGTTAGAAAATAGTATATATGATACATACCATCAGAATTTTGAATGAAATAATTTCAACCTGAAATTCTATTTTGAACCAAGCTGTTAGGTCAGAGGGTAGAATAGGGACATTTTAGGCATATGAAGTCTGAAAACATTTACTTCCCATACATCGCTTATCAGGAAACTACCAGATGATTCAGTCTAAATTTAATTAAATCTAATAGATATTTAAGCACCCACTATATTTTTAGTGTGATGCCATGCATATAATAACTATCTGATGAATATTTATAGATTTAAATTAAAAGGTTCAAAAAACAAAAATGATTTAAGACACAGTCCATGCCTTTGATAAGCTTATAGTTTCCTAATCCTGGATAACTCAGAGAAACAACTGTATACAAAACAGTGTACAGGTCTCATAAAGTTAGCACAGTGTTCTTGTAAAGTTGGAAGCTGCCATGAAGATTTGGGGAATAGATAGTGCAAATCAGACTGGGAGCAGTTTATTGAAGGGAATTATTATCTGAGACAGTTCTTGTAAAGTAGATTGGATTTCAATAAACAGATATGAGAACAAAAGCATTCCAGTTAAGAAATAACACAGTGGCCAGGCATGGTGGCTTATGCCATTAATCCCAGCACTTTGGGAGGCTGAGACAGGAGGATCATTTGAGCCCACGAGTTTGAGACCAGCCTGAGCAACAGAGCAAGACCCTGTTTCTACAAAAAAAAATTAAAAATAAAAAGTTAGCTGGGCATGGTGGCATGTGGCTATTCCAGCTACTTGGGAGACTGAGGTAGGAGGACAACTTGGACCCAGGAGTTTGAGGTTGCAGTGAGCTGTGATCATACCACTGCACTCCAGCCTGAAAGACAGAGCAAGATCTCATCTCAAAGAAGAGAAAAAGAAAACAATGTAACAACACAGAAATGGAAAGCTCATGACCTGTTTAAGTGGTGCAGTGCTGCTGGAAGGAAGAAAAGTCAAGAAAGGTAAGAGTGAAAGTTAAGTTGGAAACATAGAGAGAGCCACAGTATGAAGCGAAGGTGAGGTTCATCAGGCAGCGTGGGAGTCGCTGAGATTTTCACTGGGAGCGCTGACTTTTAGGAGGATGAATCCAGCAAGCATGAGTGACCATGTTTTGCCTGCTGGATAACTTCGTTGATAGGTAGAATATCTTTCCTCTCTGTCTAGTAGTTCTTTACTGTCTGGCATCGAATAGGCATACAGTCAGCATTTGTTGAATTAAGCTTTAAATGAATAATTTCATTTCAGGAAGAGGAAAAGTGGTCAGCAGTTGTTGCTAGGTACCGGTCTGCAGGGTGGGGATTATTTGTAACTGGACATGAGATGTTGCAGGAACCTGGGGAGTGTTGCCAGTGAATGGCTGGTGCAGTTCAGAGAGTCAGGAGTTTCAGAGCGAGTGGGCCATGAAGTAGAGTAATCAAGGTAGATACACTCTTTGGCACAATCTGACAAAGGAGGAAGAGCCACTGCCCTCCACTTCGCCACCGCCTCACTGTATCCTCATCGTCCTAGGCATCCTTCCTCCTGTGCCCACAGGCTATGAAATCCTTTCCTTCTGACTGTGTCTGTTAGGTCTGGAAAAATAGTAAGTTCTCATGCAGTCACTAAAGACAAGAACTTATTTACTTGGGCTGGACGGCAGTGTTGAAGAAAAGGGCAGAGTTGCGGTCGCTGGGTGTTTGGTAATAGAGAAACGTGGAGTTTGTGTGTCAGCCACAGAGGGGAGAGACACCCCTGTGTTGAATCTGGCTCTGTGCTCCTAGTTTCTTAAAGTCAGTAAAATTTTACTTTGGAACACTTTTTGTTTTTAATAGTTTAATTTCATTTACTTCTTGTCATTTTCTCCCAAAGTGTCAAATTTAGTACAGCTTGAAAGAGTCAGGAATATTTGTTTTGAGGTCAGTTTTTTTTTTGCTTCACAAGTGGGGTTGTATCATGTGGCTCTACTTCAGTTATATTTCAAGAGGTGACAAGTTGACATTTTTATTAAGTTCTATAATGTTCTATTAGTTATGTTCTTATAATTCTGATTTGGAAGACATCCCTCTGAGAGCTGGGGAAAAGGAGAGTCAGTCTAGCAGTCATCCATGACGATGCATAAATTGCCTTTTGTCAATTTCAGTCAAGCTTCCCATATAGAATGAGTATATAAATATGACTTATCTGAAAAGATACTTAAGGTAAATATTTTATCAAATATATTTTAACCCATCTGCTTTAATTAAATTTCATTGGCGTATTTGTAGAATTTGTCTCCGGTAGTTCAGGTTTTTTTCAGCTGAAAATTATTATACATTTTTTTTCAGTCAAAACATTTCAAAATGTACTTGTGTATTTATATGGCATTGCTTTATGTGAGTAACGGTACTATAAGACATTCTTGCTGGTGTGCCTATAAAACTATAAGCTTTGCTTTCTGAAAGAAAATCTGCTGAGTTTTCCCAGAGAAAACTTTAAGGAATCCAAGCGAGTCCTAGGACATTGCTGACAGAAAATCCTGGGCTAGTTCTTCCAGCTCTCTTGTTAGGGGTTGCCAACACAGATCCCAAGAAGAGCTGGGAAGTCCAGAGGCCCAGTCTTAAGTGAGCAGCCTGGGAATGTATGCATGGAGTTCTAGATCTTGTGATGTTTTTGTAAAGGCAGGAAATTTAGTTTAAAAATAAAATTTTAAAATCATTTTGGGGCTCTTAACACTTAGAAGCGAATTTAAAATGTTTAAAACATTGTGCAGACCACATACACAAAAATCACATTTGCAGGCTGGATTGCAGCCATAGCCTTTCTTTCTGTGTTGATCTTCTGCTCTTAATGGGGATGGGACCCCCATCACAGCCCTGTCTGGTTCAACCACAGTCATCTCTCCTGAGTTGCCACAGTTGCCATCCAGTTTCTTTCTGTGTCTGTTTTTGTTTACTCCCAAAATTCTGTCCTGACCTAGAAGCTATTGTGATCTTGCTCAAATCAAAGGAGTCCAATCCTGTGGTTCCTTGTAGCTCCTTGAGACTCTAAGAACGCCACTCGGCCTCCAGTACTGCCTTTGCTGTTGCCTTAAACTAACAGACGCACAATGTCGGTCTCACCTTGCTTGGATTCTTGGCTTCCGTCTTCTGATTCTGAGTCCTACGCCTCATATTCTGTTTGTAAACTCCCACATTTTAGATGACATGTTTGTTTCCTAGTTTGTAAGCTTTTCCTGGGTAAACATTTGGAGGGTGTTTTTTGTATTTGTCTTCTTAGCACCCAGCGCATAGTAGGTATACAAGATACACTTGCTGAGTGGAAGCCCCTCTTTTGCCAGCCTTTTCCCCATGGCTTCCAAACCTCACGCCATGCTTCCTTGTCCTTGCCAGTTCTGTTCTAGCTGCTGGGGGTGTCTGAGAGCCACCAAACTTGCACACTGCCACACACAAGTTAAGATGGGCTTGAAGAATTAATGCTTGTCATTTCCTCTGAGCTTTAGGTGTACAGATGGCAGGTGCCCGGCACATATTAAATGCATGATTTGTGCCTTTTGGCTTTTTCACTTCTGTACCAACCAAATAGAATTCTAGAAGGAGAGAAAGGTAAGCAAAAGTTAGTTGTGTGGGTTTTCAGCTTTTTATTAGGATATGTTCCAAAGCAATTACTAATAAATTCGGAATTGCTGTCACTATCATTTCCATCTATTAGCACAGATAGTCAGGAACTGATATAACTGATTTGCTTTATTTGGAGGATGAGCGGCTTCTAAAAAATCATTACCCCTAGTAAACCAAGATTGAGTCGGCTCATTATAATAGGGTTCTTTATACTTTGAAAAGGGGGTGGGTTTTCTTGTTCTTTCTGCAATTGATATGCATAAGAGGAAGAATGCAAAACCATGAATCCATTCATGAAATATACTTTTGAAATTAGTCACTCATTTTTTAAAATGTTCATGCTTTTGTGTGTGTGTGTGTGTGTGTGTGTGTGTGTGTGTGTGTGTGTGTGTGTGTGT
>NW_022437040.1:3592590-3611263 GCF_009761245.1 Sapajus apella | reverse complement strand
TGTGTGTGTGTGTGTGTGTGTGTGTGTGTGTGTGTGTGTGTGTGTGTTTGTGTGTTGTGTGGAGGGAGGGAAGAGGTAGATAGAAAAACTATTTAGGCATGATTGTCAATTTTATTTTCTGTCTACTTATTGCATTGGATAAACATACTGGAATACTGCCAAAAATTCAGGTGGCTGAATGCTAATTTTGCTGAAATTAGATGGAACAGCCATCCCCTGCCAATTTTCTGTCTAAATTATGCAAAAATTTGACTCTTGTAAGACATAAATCTGGTCAAAAATAGAGTCCTAATTTTCTAGTTAGTAAGACCGTCAACAGATGAATTATTCTTGTTTTAGCTTTTACTTTTTATTTAGAAAAAGAAATAAAAAAATGAAATGCAGTAAAAGTTACTACGCATTTTTTTCACGTAACCCAAATGTAGATTTGCCATGTTAAAGGACATAGCAGGTCTAACTTTTTCTGACACAGAGCAGGAATGAGCCTCAGAAAACAATTAGTGCATCTTTCAAACATACCGTAGTTATTGAATAATTACTCAAATAATGGTCAGTAATGGAATACAAAGGGTTATCTCTTAGCTAATCCTCAAGTAATGGAATTGGTGCATCTCTGATTTTTCTCTTAGCCTTCCAGGGTTTAGAAGAATGAGACAAAAGTGATTATGGGAACTAGAGGGAGCCACTGGAGGCCACAAGGAAAGGGAGACCTTATCTTAAGCAATTAATCAAGAAATTCATATTTTGGGACAATTATTCAGAGTTAATTCTAAAATAGCTTTAGAGCCCTGGGTCTTGAGACTTTTTTTTCCAGAATTTTGTCAAGGTCATTTAGAGCACTAGGATAATCTTACATTAGAATAAAGGTTTGGGGTTAAAGGTAGATATATATTACTCTCTACCTAGAAGTATGGGCAGCATGAAAACATAGCATCGGACTACGTAAGTGTATTTGCAATGTTTTACTTTATTTTCTTTTTTTATGGGAGTAAACTGTACAAAATAGGATAAGCCTTTGTCCCAGAGATGCACAGCCTTTCCCGATGCACGTTCGGAAGCGTGTTGGCCTCTGGCACCCGTGGCATGACAGGACTGGACTGCAGTTTTGGGAGTTAGGTCAGTTTATCTCACCTTGTGAAGGGGGACAGAGTGATGCTGGTTCTGTTTGCTTAGTGGGTTTTTGTTTGTGTGACATTTCACAGAATAATTGATTTCCTATTGAGTATGGTTGTTTTAAATCTGACCAGTCATCTTACTTACTTATTACTGTGGCATTTTTCCCATTAGTAGAATTTTAAAAACTGTCATTTTCCAGTTCGTTTGTTTGTCTGACTTATCTAATTTATCTTGTTTATCTGCATGGTGAGCATTTTAAGACCTTTCCTCAGCTTTCTCTATCTGCCTTCCTTGGCATCTTCCTTTCCTCTAATCAAGCAGATGCCCTTCACCCACAGACACTCTCTAGATGCCCCAGGGAGGCCAGGCCTGCCCTCCCGCTGCAGTCCCCCACCCCCCACCCCCCCCGCTGCACCCCCCCACCCCCCACCCCCGCCGCTGCACCAACTGCCCACATGCTGTTCCCCAGGCAAGGCTATTCCAGCAGCAGCGAGGCTCTGTCCTTGCTCCTCTGCCTCTGCAATGCTTGTTCACGACACCATCACACAGCTAGTCTTTCTCCTGAATCAGCTGTCAGCCAAAACGTCCCTTCTCAGTGACTGTTCTGTCTAATGTCACCCTTTTTCTCTGCACGCGCGTTATCCCATGTTACTGTCTCCCTAGCCCTTACTCACTGTGCATTTTCCTTTTGTGTATAGTGTTGCGTATCTGCCCTGCTAGTAAAAGCTATGAATAGAGAAACCTTGTCTTTTGTTTATTAACCTCCACATTGCTGGCTGGACACAGATATTAACAAATATTTGTTGAATGAATGGATGGGTGAGATTGCCTTGACCTTGTGATGCACACCTGACCCTGACTGTCCTCCTGCCTTGACCTCCACCATGGGACTGAAGCCACCCTCTCATGTCATCCATAACCTCATTGTATCCTCTACATAGCTACTAGAGTCATCTTTCTTGAAACTTGATCAAACTATTTTGAAACTACCAGTGACTTCCTATAAAATTCACACTCTTTCCTATGATCCGTGAAGCCCTGTTGACCTACCCAACCCACCTCCTTTCCTCTTCCCTTCACTGCTCCTTCCCATGCCTCAGACACAGAAACTCATTATGCAGCATGGCTGTCCACATGCTGTCCCTGTGCCTGGAGTACTTTCCCTAGCTTCTCTCTGACCAGCTGTTTTGGTTATTCTCATCTCAGTTTAATTAATCAGTATTCAGATAGTTGCTTCGTTGTACTTAAGAAGGTGGTGGGCCAGGCACCATGGCTCATGCCTATAATCCCAGCACATGGGGAGGACAAGATGGGCAGACTATTTGAGCTCAGGAGTTTGAGAACAGCCTGGGCAACACGACCAAACCCCATCTCTATGAAAATACAAAAAGTTAGCCGGGCATGGTAGCACATGTCCTCGGTCCAAGCTACTTGGAATGCTGAGGTGGGAGAATCGCTTGGGCCCAGGAGGTGGAGGCTGCAGTGAGCCATGATTGTGCCACGCACTCCATCCTGGGTGACAGAGTGAGACCCCCGTGTCAAAAAAAAAAAGGAAAAATGTGGCGTTGTATGTCATCACCACCTTTCCAGTTGTTATTTTCTATTCCTTTATCCTGTTTAGGTCAAAGCATGTATCACAATAATAACACCTTTTTGTATATTTGATGTTTTTCTACTATTGGACACAATGGAATACTTACCCTACTTGTTATAACTTTTCTTTTTTTAAAAAAATAATTGTTTGTTTGTTTGTAAATACGGGTTCTCGCTGTGCTGCCCAGGCTAATCTGGAACTCCTGGCCCTAAGAGTTCCTCTCACCCCTGCCTCCCGAAGTGCCAGCGTTACAGGCGTGAGCCACCTCGCCTGGCCACAGCTTATCTTTCTTATACTTGCTCATACCTTCTCTTCATTGTTGTTGTTTTAATCCTTTCTGATTCTCCTCCAGCTCATTGGCTGTCCCAGCTCCTTCTCCGGCCCCTCTTCCGCCGTTGTTGAAATGTTGGCAGCCCTAGAATCCTGCCCTTGGTTCTCTGCTCTCCTGTGCATTCTGCAGACCACTTTTCCCGAATGCCCGGCTTCTCCACCCCCCACCACGGGCCAGGTAGCACTGTGGTTAAGAGCTTTCCATCAGCAGCTCTGAGGGCCTCCTCTGGGCTAGGCACTGTTGAGACTCTGGAATAATCTAGAAGATACAGTTCCTTCCAGCATGAAGCTTATTGGGCTTAGTGAGGGAGACAAAAGGTAACTAAGCAAACAGGCTGTAGTGTTAGGTGAGGGAGTGCAGTGGCAACAAGGCCAGGTAAGAGAGCGATTGGGAGGCGAGTTGATGGCAGTGTGCAGTGATCAGAGATGGCTTCCTGAGGTGTGACGTTAGTCAGATAATAATGAGAGAAGCAGCCGTGAGCAGACCTGGAGGAACAGCCCTGGGACTGCCGTGAGAGCACTGGGGAGAAGCTTGGCGAAGACGTCAGCATGGCTTGATGAGGACAGCTAAGAAGGAGGACGGGGCCAGACCTTCCAGGACCTCAGAGGCCGTGACAAGTAGCTGGGGTTTTATTCCAGGGGTGACAGGAAGCACTGGAGGGTTTTGAGCAAGAAATGATCTGATTTAGGAGTTGGAGTTGGAGAGTCAATTCCAGCTTCATCCATCACATGGCTTTACCATAAAGAAACAGCAGTCATATTTAGCATTTTCTTAGCCAGCAGTCTAACTAAAATCATCCAAGTACAGACAGGAAATGACATTCACTAGTCTACGTTGATACCTTGTAACTTCCTGACATAGCTTTTATTAAAGAAAGTTTCATTGTCTCAAGTGGTTTTATTGAGACAAGGTCTTGCTCTGTTTTCCAGGCTGGAATGCAGTGGCACAAACATAGTTCACTGAAACCTCGAACTCCTAGGCTCAAGCAATCCTCTGGTCCCAGCCTCCCAAGTAGCTGGGACCACAGGTGGGCACCACCAGGCCCTGCTAATTTTGTGGTTTTTTGTTTTTTTGTTTTTTTTAGAGACAAGGTCTCCCTTGTTGCCCAAGCTGATCTTGAACTCCCAGCTTCAAGCAATCCTCTTGCCTCAGCCTCTTAAAGTGACGGGATTACAGGCATGAACCAGTGGGCCCAGCCTTACTTTGATTTTAAGAATGTCTAATCTGCGTATGATGGATGTGATAACTTTCTATTATTACTCATAGATGGATGAACTGCTGTGCTGCTCTCCTTGGTTCCTCATGCATGCCAGGAAAGAGTTGATTGTAATTTCATAGTATTTTTCTAATAATAATCCTTAAATCATGAATTGCTTGTTTTGTAGCTTGCATATGGGTAGTCTCCTAGTGTGTTGGGTGTTTCGAGTCACCAAATTTTGAGAGGCTAGCAGCAGATTTTACAGGCTGTCTCCTAAATAGGAAGATCTTTGGAGTTGTTGGAATGAGACAGGGACAGATATATAAAAATCAGAAGCTGAAACACTGATCTTTTTCCCTATCAAATTTATCATTTGGTGCTGAACTAATGTTTATCTTACCAGTTCAAACTTGAGTCGCCACAAATTTGTTTTTCTTTCTAGTCTTGCTTCCTAACTGTCATTGTGTCATCATATTGAGCTTTCTTTACTAAATGATTTTGTTATACATACGAAGCTGGGGGAAAGAGGGAAAAGAGCAAGGTAGGAACAGCTTCCCCAGAGGGACTGGCACGCAGAGGTGCTGGGCGGGTGGGGAGCGAGAGCCTGCCTGGCTGCTGCCACGCTGCTGACAGTCGCTCTCATGTCAACAGTGTCAGGATGATTTTCCATTAATTTTTATTGGCTGCTCATGATGATCCTTTGAAATAAGTGGGCTCAGCATTGTTATGTGCATGTCTGCATGTGCACAGATTAAAAACCTTGTGCTCACCATCACAGAGCAATAGGAAGGGGCTGGTTCTGGAAACCAGAGTCCTCTTGTCCATTGCTGTTTCCATTCCAGTGAAATGCTGCCCTAATAATAAAGCACAGCCTAAAATAAAGAGTGTGCTGCTTTGCACAGTCCCCAGGCCAAGGGCCATGTGGCAAGTCAGCCTCATTGACAGGATTGTGTACCAGGCCTATTCATGGATACCTGGGTGTCTTATATGCGAGTGGACACAAGATGGGAAAGAATGGAGAGCTTAGGGCAACAGCCAGGCAGGCCCCCTCCTGTCCTACCCTTTCCCTTTGCATCGCATTGTATAAGTCCTCCCTTCTTTGACACTTGGATTTTAGGATGTCCACTTTCACGTTGCTTCAATAACTAAAACAGTGTCTTCATTTTACATAGAAGGAGCAGAGTAAGAATTTAATAGTAGCTTGGAACAACTACAAAATTCCGCTGATCCTAAGACATCAGTTGTAAGGCCCACCATTCATTTACGTGCCACTAAGGTAAAACAAAACCCCAAAATTGCCAATTAGACTGTGAAGCAATTCTTTTTCATATTAAAAAAATGTTTTAGCTGCGTGGAACAAATACTTCAAATTTCTTAAATGGTTTGTTGACTGAAATATCAAAGGGTTGCACTGACCAGTCATTCTACCAAGAGTAACAGTCAGGTTCACCCATTGGCAGGCAGTGACTGCTGCATCACCGTCACCTGTCCAGTAAAGATAGGAAGGTACTATTGATTGTAAAAGGTGTCCCCATTTCAGAGATACACATTTTTTTTTCACATTTTAACAAATTACAGTCAATGAAACATGGTGAAACCGTTTTTCTCATTTTTCTAATGATAGCACTGCTGGAGAAAGTACTTACTATTAGCCTGTAATGGTGGTTTAAAAGCTGAAGGTAGACCTGGCTCCCCTATCGGGGAGGCTTTGTTGGGGAAACAGACAAGAAATGCATTAGCAGTCAAACAGTTACAAATGGCATCTCCTTATTTTGGGGCTGTAGAATGACCAGAGAATACTTCTTTGAAAAGACAGTATTACTCTCGAGACGTAAAGGGAGAGAGAGAGAGAAAGCACAGGAACGACCCAGGGAAGAGTGTTCTTATGGGAGGGGAGCAGAATGTATGGGCACAGAGACTCTGCAGAGGGAAAGACCTTGGCTCCTCCCAGAAGTTGGGAGAATGAGCTGTGTCTCGAGCAAAAAGTTCCCCACATGACTAGTTCTTTGAATTAAACATGTCCTAATTCGGATTTGGAGAAATGTCTTAACAGATATAGTCAAGGTATTATAGTTCATGTAGCATATTTATTCTTTTCATGAAGCGCCTCTGAGGATGGAATCACTTTCAAGTAAACTCTTTTACGTCAGTAGTCCATAAAAGTACTGGATGTTGATGAGTGTATATCCATGTGGTTATATACAGTTATCCTCATTATGCACAGATTCTGTTTCTCAGGATCATTTGAAGACGTGCAGAGCAGCAAAAATTCAGTCGCACACAGTGCCTTTTCCCAGTTGAGGTAGAACAAGGCAGAACTCTGCCTTCGGTGTCGGCCCTTGCGCTATAGGAAGTGTGGTTTTCACTATCTCAGTAGTACCATGTTTTTCTCATTCTGTGCTTTTGTTGGTGATTTTGTGTTTAAAATGGCCCCTAAGCATAGTGCTGAAGTCCTGTCTGGTGGTCTCAAATGCCAGAGGCTGTGATGTGCCTCACAGAGAAAATGCATGTGTTACATAAGCCTCCTCTAGGCGTGAGTAACACTGCTGTGCACTGGGAGTTCAATGTTAATGGATCATTAATAGCTTAGATAAGGTGTCTTTAAGCAGAAGCACACATAAAACATGGCTATGCATCAATTAGCTGATGAAAATGTTGTGATCAGAGGCTCGCAGGAACCTAACCCTGTATTTCTCTTAGGAGCAGTGGTTCAGTATTTGTTAGTTCCGTGTTACCATAACTACTGCAAATAACAAGAAGAGACTGCATGTGTACATATGAATACATAGCTAACATGCTGCTGTGGAGCAAGCCACCCTCAAAATTTAGCAGCTTAAAACAGCAACTGCTTACTAGCTTACAATTCCATGAGTTGGCATTTTGGGTTGGCTCAGCTGTGTGGCTCTTCTGCTGGATGAGGCTGGGCTCACCCCTACATTTACTGTTGGCTGGTGGTCAGTGGCTTTGCTACTATGTCTGGTCCTTTGGCTGGGGCTCTGGGCCACACACTTCATCACCTTGCTGGCTAATCTGGGCTCCTTCCTGTGGCAGTGGTTGCAAGTTTCCCAAGAACAGCCGGAGGGCAAGCCCTAGCATGCAGCCGCTTTCCATGCCTCTGCTTCTGTCATATTTGCCTATTGGCCAGAGCAAATCACACGGCCACTCAAAATCAGCTTCACCTCTTGATGAGAACAGCTGTAGATGCCCAGTGGAAGGACATAGATACAGGGAGGGGAAAAATGTCCGTTCATTTTTACAGTCTGACTCATACTTTTCATACTGAGTCGTTTACATATGAAGTCATTTTTTACATACTTTGTCTTACTGTTACTCAAAAGCCAAAGAGGTAGTACTTTCTGTTAACCCACACTGGCATTAGAGGAAACTGAAGTTAAGAAGGACGAAGAAGCCACATAGCCAGTAATTAGCAGAGGCACATCCTACATGTCTGTATGATTGTAGGGTTTTTATTCTGTCTCTACTATTTTGCCTTCTGATAGGTAAATGGCTAATTTGCATAATTTGTCTTATTCCTGGGGTAGGGAAGGAGCTGCAATGAAATTAGTTTCATCTCTATAGAACAATACCATTGTCTGTCTTAGAAAAGAAATTGTATCCTATGCATAGTCTTACTATTGTAGTAAATTTAGGAAAATCATGATGGTAGTGATTTGTGAATGTGTGGTGTTTGATTATAAATTTGATTTGCACAAACAGCTTACATCCTGGATATGGAATCTCAGTTGTAACAGAATTTATTCTGAAAGACTTAAAGGAAGATGATTAAAATATTAGAGATATTGACATTGTCTGAAGAGATCTACTTGTATTTATTTCTTACAAAAAAAAAAAAAACCGCAATATTACCATAGCCAGGCCCTATGATGCCATTGTAATCATAGTTGAACCAAGAAGGGTGATTAACGATAGCAATTTATTGTATCTGAGGAGGAGAGAAAATAGGAGATGTTGTCGTTATCATAAATCATATCATAAATAACCAAAAAGAAGCACTCAGAATGCTTGTGTGGTGTCAGCAGCCAGCCTTTTCAGGCACGTTAGCCCAGAATGTAGCCATAGAAACCCCAAAGTCATATTGTTATCTTAGTCTTGCTGCAGTTATGTGATACAACAGTATTAACATATAGATTAGGCCATTTATAATACTAGGTGTCATTTCAGGTTGGCTTGCTTATATAGCATTTTAGTTTTTATTGTGCAGAATGTTAGTGAAATAGTGCCTTTTTACAGGTCAGTGTGTATCTAGGTATTTATAACACATCATATTCACTCTATTAATTTATTGTGTTATTGATTGGTTGTAATGTATGAATTGTCATTGCCTAATTGTCTTGTCTTTGCAAGTAAACAGGTTTATTTTAAAAATACATGTTGAGTTGTGGTTTTTTATTTTTTTGGGGAGGGGTTGTTTCCTTTTTTTAATTGTGCTTTAGGTTCTGGGGTACATGTGCAGATCATGTGGGATTGTTGCATAGGTACACACATGGCAATGTGGTTTGCTGCTTCCATCCCCCCATCACCTACATCTGGCATTTCTTCCCATGTTATTCCTCCCCAACCTCCCCTATCTGCCACTGTCCCTTCCTTGACCCAACCCAACAGACCCTAGTGTGTGATGCTTCCCTCCCTGTGTCCATGTGTTCTCATTGTTCAACACCCACCTATGAGTGAGCACATGTGGTGTTTCATTTTCTGTTCTTGTGTCAGTTTGCTGAGAATTATGGTTTCCAGATTCATCCATGTCCCTACAAAAGACACAAACTCATCGTTTTTTATGGCTGCATAGTATTCAATGGTGTATATGTGCCATATTTTCCTTGTCCAGTCTGTTGTCAGTGGGCATTTGGGTTAGTTCCAGGTCTTTGCTATTGTAAACAGTGCCGCTATGAACATATGTGTGTGTGTGTCTTTATAATAGAATGATTTATAATCCTTTGGGTATATACCCAGTAATGGGATTGCTGGGTCAAATGGAATTTCTATTTCTAGGTCCTTGAGGAAGTGCCACACTGTCTTCCACAATGGTTGAACTAGTTTACACTCCCACCAACAGTGTAAAAGTGTTCCTATTTCTCCACATCCTCTCCAGCACCTGTTGTCTCCAGATTTTTAAATGATTGCCATTCTAACTGGCAATAGATGGTATCTCAATGTGGTTTTGATTTGCATTTCTCTAATAATCAATGAAGATGAGGATTTTTTCATATGTTTGTTGGCCTCATATATATGTCTTCTTTTCAAAAGTGTCTGTTCATATCCTTCGCCAACTTTTGGATGGGTTTGTTTTTTTTTTCTTGTAAATCTGTTTTAGTTCTTTGTAGATTCTGGTTATTAGCCCTTTGTCAGATGGGTAGATTACAAAAATTTTTTCCCATTCTGTTGGTTGCCAGTTCACTCTAATGATTGTTTCTTTTGCTGTGCAGAAACTCTGGAGTTTAATTATATCCCATTTGTCTATTTTGGCTTTTGTTGCCAATGCTTTTGGTGTTTTAGTCATGAAGTCCTTGCCTATGCCTATGTCCTGAATGGTTTTGCCTAGGTTTTCTTCTAGGATTTTTATGGTATTAGGTCTTATATTTAAGTCTTTAATCCATCTGGAGTTAATTTTAGTGTAAGGTATCAGGAAGAGGTCCAGTTTCTGCTTTCTGCACACTGCTAGCCAGTTTTCCCAACACCATTTATTAAACAGGGAATCCTTTCCCCATTGCTTGTTTTTGTCACGTTTGTCAAAGATCAGATGGTTGTAGATGTGTGTCATTGCCTCCAGGGCCTCTGTTCTGTTCCATTGGTTTATATCTCTGTTTTGGTACCAGTACCATGCTGTTTTGATTACTGTAGCCTTGTAGTATAGTTTGAAATCAGGTAGCGTGATGCCTCCAGCTTTGTTCTTTTTGCTTAGGATTGTCTTGGCTGTGCAGGCTCTCTTTTGGTTCCATATGAAGTTTAAGGTGGTTTTTTCCAGTTCTGTGAAGAGGGTCGTAGGTAGCTTGATGGGGATAGTGTTGAATCTATAAATTACTTTGGGCAGTATGGCCATTTTCACGATATCAGTTCTTCCTAGTCATGAACATGGAATGTTTCTCCATCTGTTTGTGTCCTCTCTTATTTCCTTGAGCTGTGTAGTTCTCCTTGAAGAGGTCCTTTACATCCTTTGTTAGTTGTATTCCTAGGTATTTTATTCTCTTTGTAGCAATTGTGAATGGGAGTTTGCTCATGAGTTGGCTCTCTGTTACTCTGTTATTGGTGTTTAGAAATGCCTGTGATTTTTGCACATTGATTTTGTATCCTGAGACTTTGCTGAAGTTACTTATCAGTTTAAGGAGATTTTGGGCTGAGATGATAGGGTCTTCTAAATATACAGTGATGTCATCTGCAAATAGAGACAATTTGACTTCCTCCTTTCCTAATTAAATACACTTTATTTTTTTTTTTTTCTTGCCTAATTGCTGTGGCTCAAACTTCCAATACTATATTGAATAGGAGTGGTGAGAGGGGGCATCTTTGTCTAGTGCTGGATTTCAAAAGGAATGCTTCCAGTTTTTGCCCATTCAGCATGATACTGGTTGTAGGTTTGTCATAAATAGCTTTTATTGTTTTGAGATATGTTCTGTCGATGCCCGGTTTATTGAGAGTTTTTAGCATAAAGCGCTGTTGATATTTGTCAAAGGCCTTCTCTGCATCTATTGAGATAATCATGTGGTTTTTGTCTTTGGTTCTGTTTATGTGGTGGATTACGTTTATAGACTTGCGTATGTTGAACCAGCCTTGTGTCCTTGGAATGAAGCCTGCTTGATCGTGATGGATAAGCTTTTTGATGTGCTGTTGGAATCCGTTTGCCAGTATTTTATTAAAGATTTTTGCATCTATGTTCATCATGGATATTGGCCTGAAGTTTTCTTTTTTTGTTGAGTCTCTGCCAGGTTTTGGTATCAGGATGATGTTGGTCTCATAAAATGATTTGGGAAGGATTCCCTCATTTTGTATTGCTTGGAATAGTTTCAGAAGGAATGGTACCAGCTCCTCTTTGTATGTCTGATAGAATTTGGCTATGAACCTGTCTGGACCTGGACTTTTTTTGGTTGATAGGCTATTAATTGCTGCCCCAACTTCAGCCCTTGTTATTGGTGTATTCAAGGTTTCAACTTATCCCCAGTTTAGGCTTGGGAGGATGCAAGTATCCAGGAATTTATCCATTTCTTCCAGGTTTACTGGTTTATATGCATTGAGTTGTTTGTAGTAATCTCAGATGGTAGTTTGTATTTCTGTGGAATCAGTGGTGATATCCCATTTATTGTTTTTTATTGCATCTATTTGATTCTTCTCCCTCTTCTTTTTTATTAATCTGGCTAGCGGTCTGTTTTGTTGATCTTTTCAAAAAACCGGCTCCTAGATATATTGATTTTTTTGAAGGATTTTTTTGTGTCTCTATCTCCTTCAGTTCTGCTCTGATCTTAGTTATTTCTTGTCTTCTGCTAGCTTTTGAGTTTTTTTGATCTTGCTCCTCTAGCTCTTTCAATTTTGATGATAGAGTGTCAATGTTAGATCTTTCCTCGCTTCTCATATGGGCGTTTATTGCTGTAAATTTCCCTCTAGACACTGCTTTAAATGTGTCCCAGAGATTCTGGTACGTTGTGTCTTTGTTCTCATTGGTTTCAAAGAACATCTTTATTTCTGCCTTCATTGCATTGTTTATCCAGTCAACATTCAGGAGCCAGTTCAGTTTCCATGAAGCTGTGCAGTTCTGAGTTAGTTTCTTAATTCTGAGTTCTAATTTGATTTCCCTGTGGTCTGAGAGACTGTTTGTTATGATTTCCATTCTTTTGCATTTGCTGCGGAGTGATTTACTTCCAATTATGTGGTCAATTTTAGAGTAGGTGCAATGCGGTGCTGAGAAGAATGTATATTCTGTGGATTTGGGGTGGAGATTTCTGTAGATGTCTATTAGGTCCGCTTGCTCCAGACCTGAGTTCAAGTCCTGGATATCCTTGTTAATTTTCTGTCTCGTTGATCTAATATTGACAGTGGAGTGTTACAGTCTCCCACTATTATTGTGTGGGAGTCTAACTCTCTTTGTAGGTCATTAAGAACTTGCTTTATGTATCTGGGTGCTCCTGTATTGGGTGTGTATATATTTAGGATCATTAGCTCTTCTCGATGCATTGATCCTTTTACTATGTAATGCCCTTCTTTGTCTCTTTTGATCTTTGTTGGTTTAAAGTCCATTTTATCAGAGACTAGGATTGCAACTCCTGCTTTTTTTTTGCTCTCCATTTGCTTGATAAATCTTCCACCATCCCTTTATTTTGAGCCTATATGTCCTTGCACATGAGATGAGTTTCCTGGATACAGCACACCAATGGGTCTTGACTTTTTATCCAATTTGCCAGTCTGTGTCTTTTGATTGGGGCATTTAGTCCATTTACATTTAAGGTTAATATTGTTATGTATGAATTTGATCCTGCCTTTTGATGCTCCTCAAAACATCATGCTGGATGTTTTGCCCGTTAGTTGACACATTTTTTTTCATTGTGTCAACGGTCTTTACCATTTGGTATGTTTTTGGAGTGGCTGGTACTCATTGTTCCTTTCTATGTTTAGTGCATCTTTCAGGAGCTCTTGTAAGGCAGGCCTGGTGGTGACAAAATCTTTCAGCAGTTGCTTGTCCATAAAGGATTTTCTTTCTCCTTCACTTATGAAGCTTAGTTTGGCTGGATGTGAAATTCTAGGTTGAAAGTTCTTTTCTTTAAGGATGTTGAATATTGGCCCCCACTCTCTTCTGGCTTGTAGGGTTTCTGCCGAGAGATCCACTGTGAGTCTGATGGGCTTCCCTTTGTGGGTAACCTGACCTTTTCTCTGACTTCCCGTAGCGTTTTTTTCTTCATTTTAACCCTGGTCAATCTGACGATTATGTGCCTTGAGGTTGCTCCTCTTGAGGAATATCTTTGTGGTGTTCTCTGTATTTCCTGGACTTGAATGGTGGCCTGGCTTGCTAGGTTAGGGAAGTTCTCCTTGATAATATCCTGAAGAGTGTTTTCCAGCTTGGATTCATTCTCTCTGTCACATTCAGGTACACCTTTCAAACATAGATTAGGTCTTTTCACATAATCCCATATTTCTTAGAGGCTTTGTTCATTTATTTTCACTCTTTTTTCTCTATTCTTGCCTTCTTGTTTTATTTCATTGAGTCGATCTTCAATCTCTGATATCCTTTCTTCTGCTTGATCAATTCAGCTATTGAAATTTGTGTATGCTTCATGAAGTTCTCGTGCTGTGTTTTTCAGCTCCATCAAGTCGTTTGTATTCTTCTCTAAGCTGTTTATTCTAGTTAGCATCTCATCTAACCTTTTTTCTAGGTTCTTAGTTTCTTTACATTGGGTTAGCACATGTTCTTTTAGCTCTGAGAAGTTTGTTATTACCCAGCTTCTGAAGCCTGTTTCTGTCAATTCATCAGATTCATTTTCCATCCATGTTTGATCCCTAGGTGGTGAGGAGTTGTGATCCTTTGGAGGAGGAGAGGCGTTGTGGTTTTTGGTGTTTTCATCTTTTTTTGCTGAGAGATCCACTGTGAGTCTGATGGGCTTCCCTCTGTGGGTAACCTGACCTTTTCTCTGACTGCCCTTAGCATTTTTTTCTTCATTTCAACCCTGGTCAATCTGACGATTATGTGCCTTTTGCTGGTCTCTTCCTATCTTGGTTTCTTTATCTACCTGTGGTCTTTGTATTTGGTGACTTTCGGATGGGGTCCCTGAGTGGACATCGTCCTTTTTGTTGATGATGAAGTTATTTCTTTCTGTTTCTTAGCTTTCCTTCTAACAGTCAGGCCCCTCTGCTGCAGGACTGCTGGAGGTCCACTCCAGACCCTGCTTGCGTGGGTATCACCCGCAGGGGCTGCACAATAGTAAGGGTTGCTGCTGGTTTCTTCTTCTGTTATCTTCGTCCCAGAAGGGTACCTGCCAGATGTCGGCCTCAGCTCTCCTTTATGAGGTGTCTCTTTGGGTATATGGGGGTCGGGGAGGTGCTTGAGGAGACAGTCTGTCCCTTATGGGAGCTCAAGTGCTGTGCTGGGAGCTTTATTGTTCCGTGTAGAGCTGCTGGGCAGGTACTTTTAAGTCTGCTGCAGCAGAACTCATAACTGCCTCTTTTCCCAGTTGCTCTGTCCTAGGAAGGTTGGCTTTATTTATAAATTTCTGTCGTGCTGTTGCCTTTTTTCATAGATGCCCTGCCCTTCATGGAGTAGTCTAGTCACGGTCTGCCAGCAGAGGTATTGCTGAGCTGCCACAGGCTCTGCCCAGCTGCTGTGTGAACTGCCTTGGTAGTGGTGGACTGCCTTGGTAGTGGTGATCGCCCTTCCCCCACACTGAGCTGGACCATCCTAGGTCCTGCTGCGCTTGCTGCAAAACTCTCAATCCAGAGTGGTTCAGATTGCTTGTTTTGTGGGGATGTACCATCTGCCAAGCCAGATCGCCTGGCTGCCTGTCCCTGCCCCCTCCCTTTCAGTTGAATGGGTGGCTCTGTCTCCCAGGCGTTCCAGGCGCCAGTTGAAACGGCCGCCCAGATTTGTGTGAGTTTCTGTGCACCAATCCAGCACCAGCCGAAACCGCCATGCTGAAAACTTATGGCTGGGGAATCTCCTGGTCTGTGGGCAGTGAAAATTTGTTTGGAAATGTGGCGGGCACTCACCCTCTGGGTTATTCTTGCTGGGAACTGCACTCCGGAGTGGTTCTTCTTTGGCCATCTTGGATCCTCCCTTGAGTTATGTTTTAAGGGTCTAATTTTGGTTACATTCTAGACAGGACAGTTTTAAAATATTTTATAAGGAGATGTCAATGGAATTAAATATTTTTTAGCCTCATTTAGTACTAGAAGATGTAATGATGAAGTGGATCATGATTGTCTTTGATGTCATGCCCTTCTTTTCCTTCCAGCATCCAGTGCTTGTATTCCTGTTATTCCCTGACTGCCCCAGCCTCCTCTCCTCACAGCAGCTTCCCAGCTGGGCCTGACTCTGACCTTCCTGGCAGTGATACCCTGTATTCCCCACTCACCTAATTCTCAACATTCCATCATGTGTTTCACTTAGGTTCCATTTTCCCAGTCTTCCTCACCTCAAAAAGTAGTATAGAGATGTTCATTTGCTAGTTTCATGGTCTTAAAAATATTTTCACAGCAACATTTTAAGGATACTGCCTTTATGCAAAGACAGTACCTACCACCTAAATCAAGTGGTAGAATTTCAAGAACAGTTGCATGTTGGTCAGTGACATATTTAGGGGCAGGAGTAGCTCTGCCCTTTAGATCATCCCACACGCATGGTCAACTACATGTAGAGATGGCCCTAATAATAAAGATCTTCAGCTCTTAGAAGAAGGATGTCAGATGTCAGTACTCGCATTTCAGAAACGAGAACACGTAGGTCTTGGGAGATGAAATGGGCTGTGCTAGGTTGAACTTGGCTCTGCGAACAGATCTCAGGTGTCATTTCAGTTCGGCTCCCTGCCCAGCCAACATTTCCATTCCTGTCCTCATACCCATTGATATGGCTCCGTGTGTATGTTGTGCAGATTCCTGCATACCACATGAACTGATGGCCACAAAATATGTTTGGTTAAGGACAGCAAACATGTCTTGTTTGACTTTATAGTCCTAGTTAACATAGACCTCTCCATAGTGAGATTCAGAGTGCACTCCCTAGGTGAATGAATGAATTTTTGTAGCATTGAGTCACTTCAAGGAGCTGGTTACAATAAATATACCTAAATTCAGATAAGTAGAAAAATATTTTTTGAAAAAAGTATACTTTTTTGTTTTTTAACCTGTTCACCCCACCTCTCCCACATGATCCAAGTGTGCATTTAAGCGATCCTTTCATTTACTAGTAAAAGAGGAATCTATTATAAAAATAGTGACATACATGGACTAATAGGAAAGTTTGTGCATCATTGTAGAAATTAATTTCTGCATCAACATATATTTTTCATTTAGAGATTCTGACACAAGATTGTGTGTATATTTTTAACCAATCGTAAGAAGTCTAGCTTTAAATACGTTTAATTTTTGATGAAATATATGCAGATAGTGTTTTGTTCCTTTGCTTAAAGTTTAAGAATGCAAGAATATTTTCTTGTTAGTTTGAGAACATGCCACTGAATTTTAAAGTTGCATGCATCTGTGTAGTTACTCAGATAAAAAGCTTTTATGCCATGTGCAAACAATTTCCCTTTATTTCCTAATGTCTATGAGCTTCTTAGATTATAGTGTTTCTTTAAAGGCATTTACTATTCTAGTTAAAAAGATAATTTGTTCTAAGTCAATATTTGTAGTAGCTTAGAATTAACCTCCCCAAAATCCTTTTGGTGTGTGCAGACCTTATTGCCTTGTTTTGTTTTTGTCTGAGAATTTTAGAAAAGAAGCATGTTTTTCTCATTATTCCTGAGGAGAATGTAGGGAGTATGGATTATTTATTTGTGTTATTAATGAAGGAAAATTGAAATGGAGTCTGTTGTGTCCTGCTCCCCTCAACATTTGTAAAGTTTTTGAAAGATGGGGATTAATGTGGATACATTTTGTTGCTTTTATGTGATTAAAAAGAATTTGACCATGGCTCTGCAGTCACACTCTGATACTTTCAGGGTAAAGGATCATGATATCTGCAACTTATTCTCAAATAGTTCCCCAAAATTATAATTTTGTAATTATATAAATATATTTAGTTATATAATATATATTAATTAGTGTATCTGCTTAAAGGGTATTCATGAATTACTTGTAGTATTCTTACAACTTTTCTATGTTTGAAATTATTTCAAATTTAAGAATTAAAAAATAGACCAGACACAGTAGCTCATGCCTGTAATCCCAGCACTTTTGGAAGCCAAGGTGGGCAGATCATGAGGTCAGGAGTTTGAGACCAGCCTGGCCAGCATGGTGAAACCCCATCTCTACTAAAAATACAAAAATTAGCCAGACATCGTGGCACACGCTTGTAATCCCAGCTACTTGGGAGACTGAGGCAGGAGAATCGGCTGACCCCAGGAGGAGGAGGCTGCAGTGAACCAGGATCACACCACTGCACTCTAGTCTGGAAAACACAGCAAGATTCCGTCTCAAAAAAAAAAAAAAAAATTAAAAAAAAATTTTATAGTTAAATGTTGACCTGGAACCATTGATTGTTTAAACGAGAAGTTACCTTAGAAAGCATCTCTGTCTCCCTATTATTTCGTACTTTATGATCAGACACCCTGCTGCCAATTAAATATCTGCCTAAAAGTGAAGCCGTAGCTGCGGTGATGAATTTGTGCTGAGTCATTCATATTATTTCACATCATTTCCCTTTTTGGACTGGTGAAAAAATTACACCAGACAGGCAAAACATTTGGCAGAATGAATAGTTCCTTCTTACTGGGGCCATTTTTTCTTTGAATTCTAGGATTCACATTTTAGTGACTATATGAAAAATATAGGGTTGTTAAGAGAGGACATGATTTTTACCAGTAAATTAAGATTTTTTTGAAAATAGGTATGACCACATTGTTTTAGGTGTGATTCTTCATGTCTTTTGGTGGTGGTGGTGGTGGTGTCTTTTTTTCTACTAGAACTATAAGGGTTATATCATAATTTATGGAATTCTTTGATGAATGACAGTGTAATCAATTATAACACATATCATAATTTTGAATACATTCTCACACAAGGGAAAAGCAAATCAAAAGTCATATCACTATTAAATTTAACCAAACTTTAGCACAAGCAGAAAAGTTGACACCACTTTTGTGAATAATCTTTACTATGCCTGTAGTGACATGCACATTAAAACCTATCCAGAACTACCTTTCCTTAACTAAATACCCACCGTCCTTCAAATTCTCCCCAACAGCCCTCGATTGCTTTCATGGCGCGTTAGAGAGATTAGGACAGATGGCTGAGGTGGTGTCCATTTTGCCCACAAATGCTAACTCTGGACGTGTGCTGCTGTTGGATGATTTTACAGAGATTATGGGAAGGAGAGTTATTTTCTGTTGTTGTTTTTTCTTAATCTTCTCAAAAGGGTTACAAGGGTAACTTTACAAAGCATATCTCTGTTATTGATGGTTATTATTATTTAGAAGTTTGAATACTTAACCTTTAGTTCATGATTAATTTTCAGAATGCTCTCAAGGTAAATGATGCTGATAAACTGGTCTTGTTAATCAAGGAACTCATGCACTAAGAAGTTGAAGAACTTGTTTAAAAAGTTAAAACTAATAATCAATTTGTTTCTCACATATGTACAGAAGAGTCCTTTTCTCCAGTTTCAGAACACTAAAATAACAGAAAATAAGTTCTTAGTTCTCTGGAAATAAAAATCTTTGAAATACTCCATATATACACATTCATACTCTCTCTCTCTCTCTCTCTCTCCCCCTCTCCCTCTCCC
>NW_022437040.1:3484863-3592490 GCF_009761245.1 Sapajus apella | reverse complement strand
CTCTCTCTCTCTCTCTCCCTCCCTCCCTCCCTCTCTCTCTCTCTCTCCCTCTCTCTCTCTCTCGATGTTGGAACACAGCTATTATTATTACTGTGTCTATTTTGTTGAAGTAGAAAGGGCCTGTGACCCAAATTTTTTTTTACTGTTTGCAATAACATATCAAGATTAGATATCTTATAATATTAAAGCTTATGTTGACCAAATTTTGCAGTTTTATAATACAGAGGCTTCCACAGATTAGTATAGGAAAATATTTTTAAAATATTGATAGGATATTTTACAGATTATTAATAAATGGTCATTATACACATGCATGCAAATAGTACTTTGTTGCCATTCAATTATTATCAAACTGAAATTCACCTTTACCAGTGATAAAGGCTGAACAGTTCAATAGCCATTACACATTTATCTTATTCCAAACACTTAAAACACAGAATTAAAATTATTCATGTAGTAAAAAGCCAGATATTCATTATGTGTAATCATCAACTAAGTCTGCATTTGAGCAGGCAGAAGTTAGATCAACTATATTTCTTTTCATTTTTAAAATTCTAATTTTTTAAAAATATATTCATTCAAGTGGAAAACTTTTATACCAGGAGAATGGATTAGTAACCATTGGACATTTCTGCAACAGTGAAAATAAATCAGCTACAGCTCCCTGCATCGACCTGGGTGAATCTTCTAAACATAATGTTGGGTACAAATTTAAAAAGGAAAAAAAACAAAGAACATTATAGTATGATACCATTCATAAAACGTTCAAAAACAACCAAACTACGTACAAATGTGGTAAAACTACGAAGGAAATAGATTGAAGATCAAGATAGTAGTTCCCTGGGGGCTGGGGTAGGAGTGGAGAAAGCAGGGGTGAGTGGGAAAGGAGCCACAGGGTTGGGAGGGCCCTGCACATGCTCTTCTGAAGTCAGGCGACGGCCTCACAGGTATTTGTTGATTATTACGCTTCGTAACTTCCATGCACGCTACTTATACCTGCTGGTAGGTGTCAGGTGATTCCTAATTTTAAAAATTGTTTAAATATCTTCACATTTTTTCCTTTCTTATTAAAAGTTTTCAGCTTTCTCTTCTGACAAAGCTGTTCACTCATTTTAATTGATTTTGATGCTGCAGTTGAAGCTTTCTTATAGTCTTAAAAAGTAATAAGAAATTGTAAATTAATAAAAAATAAGAAACCTCTGTTGGTTCTAAAAAAATCTATTTAAAAACCTGTGTTTTTTAAGTATTCTTAAAGCCAACACTTGCAGTGGTTTAGTTTAGTTTAGTTTGTTTGCTTGTTTGTTTTTTGATGGAGTCTCGCTCTGTTGCCCAGGCTGGAGTGCAGTGGCACGATCAGGGCTCACTGCAACCTCTATCTCCTGGGTTCAAGCGATTCTCCTGCCTCCGCCTCTTAAGTAGCTGGGATTACAGGCATGTGCCACCACGCTTGGGTAATTTTCGTATTTTTAGTAGAGACAGTTTCACCACGTTGGTCAGGCTGTTCTCGAACTCCTGACCTTGTGATCTGCCTGCCTCCACCTCCCAAAGTGCTGGGATTACAGGTGTGAGCCACCACACCTGGCCAGTGGTTTAGTTTTCTAATTCATTCCTATTCCTTTAAATAACATAAAGGAATGAATACAGGTTTTTGCAGTATTAAGTAACATGAAGGAATGAATATAAATTTTTGCAGTAGGGACTTGAAAAACAAAAGTGAAAATAAGCAATAAAAACAAAATAACAAAAACTGAATAAACCCCCTAGCTTGTGGAGTCCTACTTTAAATCAAGCCTAATGTTAATTTTTTTTTACTCAAACACAATCAATCATTAATTTTTTTGATACTCTTATGAGTTATTTGAGCTCTAAATTCAAAATAAGCCAATATATTTTCTAAAGTAGTTGTATGAAACCATCTGATTTTTTCCTAGCCAAGCCTCACAGTCTTCCTTCAGTTCAAAGGCCTATCTGCTAGCCATTTTGCCAGTTCTAATCTGATAGAATTGCACATTAGTAAAATAATACAATACATCATACTATACAGAAAAATCCAAATTTTCAAGTTACTCCAGCTGTTAAACAGGACTTACATCTGGAGGACATGAACCTGTCTTACTAGTAGTCCTGGGTGTCCCCAGTCTTCCCTTTCAGTGGACCGCTTCAGTGCAGTTTCCCTCTGGTCGCCCAGTATCTCCCTGAGGCCTTCCCTGGGGGACGCACACTGTTAGAGCGAAGCCAGATCCAGATTAGCCCCCAGAGTTAGAAGAGCAAGGTGCGCTGTAACATGCTCTAAAGACCCGTTATCCTGCCTAAGCCAGACCTTTATCACTCTGCTTTGGCATCACTAGGATTTATGAACCTCTGTGGAGCAGGAGGCGGTTCTTTGAAATTTCGAAACGTAATACTAATAAGTGAACATTCATTCACTTTTGGAATATTCTAAAGCTGTCTTCTTTCTGATATTTTCATGTTTATCTGTTGGCAGTTGAGCAGTTTGTCATTCTGATAAAGAAAGTGAGGGAGGGAAGAGTTTAGATGAGCTGAATGTGGTAGGTCTAGGACAGGGGTCAGCAAACCTTTTTTGTAAAGAGCTGAATAGTAAATATTCTAGGCATTCTTTGTTGCATGCTTAACTGAAACACAGTAGAGCCCAAAGGGAGTGTGTGGTTATTTCTAGTCACTAAGAGAAAACATTACAGAAGAGGTAATACTTGATGGGAGCCTTAGAAGTCACCAACTGTTAGGAAGACGGAGACATTTCGGGCATAGGAAATTGCATGTGCAGAGGTACAGGAGTGTGACACAGCACCACGTATTTGGGGATTGCAGATCAGTTAGTGTGGCTGGAATGGGCAGAGCCTGCAGGGGCTCAGTGTGAATGACGAGGTTACTTCCCTGGCTTAGATGAGGGGAGTGCCTTGTCAGTCATACTGGAAAAATTGGATTTTTATATTTTATTTTTTCCTCTGATTTCACAGATGGAGAGGATTTTTATATATTAGAATAGTGATTTTCAAACATGTTTTAGCCTCACAACAAAAGCTTTTGTGGATGCTCTGCATGTAAAATAGATAACCCTAGGCGTAACTCTTCTGTGTAATAGAGAACAGCCATCTCTACTGCGCAGCAGCCTCAGAAGGGCTTCTACAAACCCTCAATTTTCAAGAGACACCTCTTGCAAACTGCTTCTGAAGGAAGCATTGAAAGGTTTTTAAGATGAGGAACCACACACCCAGAAATGCGTGTTCACAAGATCACCATAAGATGACATGAGAGATGATTCTGAGAAAGCTGCACTGGAGGCAGAGACTAGGTAGAAGGTTCTTGCAGCCAAACAGAGAGGAGGTGCTGAACACTGAAATTAACAAGACAGAAGCAGAGGGAAAGCACATTAAAGCAAACAGTAGAAAACATGTGCTCTCAATTCAGATCTGGCCTAGAGGAGGGGAGAGAATCTCCAAGGACCCCAGGTTTCTGACATAGGACCTGGTGGATGATGCCATCATTGTCGTGAATCGGTAGCATAACTGATAAGGTTGTGATGTTCTTTATGGTGCTTTCCCGTGCGTCACCTCACTTGTTCTCTGTCTGTGCACCTTTTGTGCTTTTGCAGCTTGGGTTCTGCTGTTGGCCTCATCTTCATTGACCTCTTAAGCATTTGGCTTTCTTTACTTGGCTTCCTCTTTAAAACTGTTGCTCCCTTGATCTCTGACATCTGCCCCTCCATGTATTTCTTTAGTTCTCCTTTCTCTTCTTTTTATATCTAGGTATTCCTCAAAATACCTGAACCTGCTTCCTCTTGTTTCTTCCTAGCTCATATCATCCATCATGGCGACTTCAGTTATCTCAACAATGCTCTTTCTCTCACACACTCTGTCCTGTTTTCTGATCATCTGTATTATATTTCAGCTGCTGAGTAGATATCACAGACTGAATGTTCATCAAACTCTGTGCCTAGGGATTGAGCTAAAAATCATTGTCTTTTTGTATTTTCTTATTTCCTGTTTCTGTTCATCACTGCATTTATCACTCACTAAGGCTCAAAGCTTTTTCTTTCTCTTGCCTTATAAAAATAGGGTCTCACTCTGTCACTCAGACTAGAGTGCAGTAGCGCAGTCACGGCTTATTGCGGACTCAACCTCCTGGGCTCAGGTGACCCTCGCACCTCAGTCTCCCAGGTAGCTGGGACTACAGGCACGTGCCACAGTACCCAGCTAATTTTTATATTTTTTTGGTAAAGATGGGGTCTCACTATGTTGCCTAGGCTGGTTGCAAACTCCTGGTTTCAAGTGTTCCTACTGCCTTGGCCTCCCAAGATGCTAGCATTACAGGTGTGAGCCACCATGTCCGCCGAGGCTCAAAGCTTTGAAATTGCGTTTGAGTCCTTGCTCAACTCATATACCTTAATTATTTATCAGATTCTATCCATTCTATCCTCAGAATATCCTTCTTCTGTTGCCTCCTGATCGTTTCCGCTATTCTGGCTCTGACCCTTACTGCTTCTGACATCACTTCGGTAACCCACGTTATTGCTCTCCTTAGGTACCCGTTACCTCCCACCCCCATCCATCATACATGTTCCTGCCAGGGTGACTTTTCCCAGCACACCCCTCAGGCATTTTTATCTGTTGTCTAAAAACCTTCTAGGTCCAAAGTACCAGTAGAGTAAAGATTGTATTTCTTTTTCTGGAATTCAAAAGTCCTAGGATCTGGATGCAACTTTACTAAACCTGCTTCCTACTGCTCCCATCTTGCACTCTACATTCCATACAAATCATTTTCTGTTTCTCGTACACTCCCCTTGTTTCACCTTCATCCCTTTGTCATCTGACCCTTCGTCCTGGACTTCACCACTTCCAGGCTCCAAGTATCCCAAACACTGCATAATTAATCAAGCCTCCCACACATGCTTGACCTCAGGGAGATCTGTCTCTCCTTTGACCTGCTGTAGCACTTTCTCTGCCTGTGGCACTAATCACTTTCTATGGGCTAGACACATCCATTATTGCTGCCCTAAATTGTAAGCTCTTTTAGGTTATGATTTATTTCAGTGGCCCTTCTAGACTTTATCATTGTGCAGTATATGCTTAGTTAATATGTGTCAGGAGAAATAATCTGATCTTAGAAAAACTCAGCCAGGTAGGCAGGGCAAGTAACATCAGCTCCTTTCGGAAAGATTAGGAAACAGGCTGAGAGAAGTTAAGAGAGTCCCTCAGCTCTCTAGTGCCAGAGCTCTAGCTGAAACACCATCTGTCAAGTACCTGAACCAAGTGTATTTCATTGCACCATATTCCTTCTCCAAGTGGCTCACATCAAGCAAGCAAAGTAGAAGATATATGTAGTATATGAATTGGTTATAAAAGTCCTAAAAATACCTTTCTGTCATTTCTGATAATAATCCATCTCTTGGTTTTTTTTAGAGGGGTGTGTGTGGGTGTGCACACACACATGTGCTTCTATATGCATGAGAGGGAGATAGAGAAAGATGGTATTTACTGGTTAGGAAAGGAATTAATTCAGGAAACAACAGAAGGCCAACTGGAAATACTGAGCAATTTCCAGATCCTGAGATTAGGGCCAGACCATGTGAAAGGACAGTGATCAATTTGTACATCTTGCTGTTACTGACTGCCATAACTCTTTTAAGAATTATGGCACACAGCTTTGGAAGATTCTTGAAAACTAACTACTTTATTTTCTAAACACTGTCAATACTTTGGTTTTGTTGTTGTTGTTGTTTTTATTTTTTTAGAAATCATGTTTGAAGCATTATTTTTATTTCTTAGGTTTTGTTACGTTCCAATAATACTTCTTTTTTTCTCCTTCCTTTACCAGAAGAAGAAGAAGAGCAGGTGCCCACTGATGGAGGCACATCAGCAGAAGCCATGCAAGTTCCCTTGGAAGAAGATGATGAATTGGAGGAGGAAGAAATTATTAATGATGAGAATTTCCTGGGTAAGAGACCACTGGATAGTCCTGAAGCTGAAGAACTGCCGGCCATGAAGCGGCCGCGGCTGTTAAGCACTAAAGGGGACGCGCTAGATGTTGTGTTATTGGAAGCTCGAGAGCCACTCAGCTCAATAAACACTCAAAAAATCCCACCCATGCTTTCTCCAGTCCACGTACAGGACAGTACAGACGTGGCACCTCCCTCACCCGAGCCGCCAATGTTGGCTCCAGTTGCAAAATCACAAATGCCAACTGCAAAACCATTAGAAACAAAGTCATTTATACCTAAAACAAAGACTAAAACTAGCTCTCCAGGACAGAAGACTAAATCACCTAAAACCGCCCAGTCACCAGCAATGGTCGGAAGTCCTATTCGATCACCAAAAACTGCATCCAAAGAAAAGAAATCACCTGGACGTTCTAAGAGCCCCAAGAGTCCCAAGAGCCCCAAGGTCATGACTCATATTCCCCAAACACCGGTGAGACCTGAAACACCAAATAGGACTCCTGCAGCTACCATCAGTGAAAAAATTAGTAAAGAGACTATCCAGGTCAAACAAATACAGACGCCCCCTGATGCTGGGAAACTGAACAGTGAGAATCAGCCGAAAAAGGCTGTGGTACCAGATAAAACGATCGAGGCCTCTATTGATGCTGTGATTGCTCGAGCCTGTGCTGAGCGAGAGCCGGATCCTTTCGAGTTTTCTTCTGGATCGGAATCTGAAGGAGACATTTTTACCAGCCCTAAGAGAATTTCAGGCTCGGAGTGTACCACTCCCAAAGCTTCCACTTCTGCGAACAATTTCACAAAGTCAGGATCCACTCCTCTTCCTCTTTCCGGCGGAACCTCAAGTTCCGATAACTCATGGACAATGGATGCCTCCATTGATGAGGTTGTACGTAAAGCAAAACTGGGAGCACCTTCGAATATGCCTCCCAACTTCCCTTATATCTCTTCTCCGTCAGTGTCTCCTCCCACTCCCGAGCCTCTCCACAAGGTGTATGAGGAGAAAAGCAAGCTGCCTTCCTCCGTGGAGGTGAAGAAGAAGTTGAAAAAGGAACTGAAGACTAAAATGAAAAAGAAAGAGAAGCAGAGAGATAGGGAGAGGGAAAAAGACAAAAACAAGGACAAAAGTAAGGAGAAGGATAAAGTCAAAGAGAAAGAGAAAGACAAGGAAGCTGGCAGGGAAACCAAGTATCCCTGGAAGGAATTTCTTAAAGAGGAAGAGGCAGATCCCTACAAGTTTAAAATCAAAGAATTTGAAGATGTCGATCCCAAAGTGAGATTGAAAGACGGACTTGTGAGGAAGGAGAAAGAGAAGCATAAAGATAAGAAGAAAGACAGAGAGAAAGGCAAGAAAGATAAAGATAAGAGAGAGAAAGAAAAAGTGAAAGATAAAGGCAGAGAAGAGAAGATGAAAGCCCCGGCACCCCCGCTGGTGTTGCCCCCGAAAGAGCTGGCCCTGCCCTTGTTCAGCTCTGCTGCGGCCGCTAGGGTCCCGGCCATGCTGCCACCTTTGTTGCCAGTGCTTCCGGAAAAACTGTTTGAGGAGAAAGAGAAGCCAAAGGAGAAAGAAAAGAAAAAGGACAAAAAGGAGAAGAAGAAAAAGAAAGAGAAGGAGAAGGAGAAAGAGAAGAAAGAGAAGGAAAGAGAGAAAGAGAAGAGAGAGCGAGAGAAGAGAGAAAAAGAAAAGGAGAAACACAAGCACGAGAAAGTAAGCAGTTTCTCATTTTCAGCCCTGTGTGAACAGAGCCCTAGCGAGGAACCCAGGGAAACAAAGCCCGCAATTCTGTCTGTATTCTGGATGTAAATCACCCATCACTTAAGTGGAGATATGTTTGTGATGAGGTTACAAAATTTAGTTTTAATTCTAAAACCCATAAACCTGTAATCAAGTCCTCTATACACTGGCAGATGTTAAAAATTCACGGCCTAAAAGGCATCTAATCACAGACTATAAACTCTCTATTAACCATAGTGATCTCCGGCAGCTTAAAAAAAACAACCTGGGCTCTTAAATTATGAATAATATTTCTGTTAATTATCAAGTCTGCTACATTGTATTTTGCATCCAAATATTGAGAAAGGCAGCATCCATGTTTCTAAAAACGTGCAAAACCATGACACTATTTAAAGGGACAGCAAGGCCCATCGAAGAACCACTGCCTTGGCTTTCTTTCTTGGTGAGCCATTTTGGCATGTGGTTAAGATTATGGCTGTCTACAGAACTTTCAGTAGCATCTTTTATTCCTTCTGTTTTCTGCTTTAATAAGATAAGGGCACAGTTCTGAGTATCTAGGCTGGTCTGGCGGCCTGGTGAGTGGGCAGAAAGTAATCCCACGTGGCAGAAATGTTTGACCATCTCAGTAAGTCAGACTTCATTTCATAGCGTACAGCCAGAGAAAGCCTGCAGTTTTGTAGGCACCGGGGTTCAGTCCTCACGCCGTGACCTCCGCTTACCCAGCTTTGCTTTCCAGTCCATGGTTTCTTGGATCACAGCAGCTGGCTGGGTGATGTGAAAATTTCTTGTAAACTTTCTGAAAAAGGGTCTATTCATGGTGCCACCGCAGAGCTTCTAGTGATCCTTTCCCTGCCTTCTAAAAGTTTTCCTCTTTGAGCTTGGCTACAAAATAATATCCAGTAATTGTTTTTCACATGGTAAAATTTGATGTATTTTACTTGCAGCAGATGTATTACCACTAAATTTGGAATATTTTGTAACTTCAAAGTTACCTAGAAGTATGAGTGTAGTTGACAACTTTGGCTAATCTAAAATACAAAGAAGAGAAATGGGAATTGTGATATCGATAACTGAACGTTGACAAGTTAACGAGACACAGAAATCCAACTGTTACATCCATTTTAAAAATCATTTCATTATATTATGCGATTACTACATAGTAGTTGTCAGGTTTTAAAGCAGATCCACACACCTTATTTCCTCCTCCTCTTGCGCCTGTGACATAGGTCCAGCAGGTGTTGTTATCAGTATTTATGAAAGAGAGACTGAGCCCGAGAGAGTGACTTGTCCCAGATCAGGACTGCACAGCTAGCAGGAGCCAGGTCGTTCCGCTGCAGAGAGCGCAGGGTGAGGCGGTGTTGTTAGATATGTTGCCTGACAGCAGTTAGTCATTTATCCCTCCTGTACCTGGTCACTTGGCAGCTGAGCCCTCAGTAAATCAAACAGGAGCCCATTGCTTTCATCACCATCTTCACTTTGGAAAGTTCAGTGGAGTTGTTTCAGCAGCCATTATGAATTTGAGTGAAGCCCATCAGATTCGGTTTGTAACAGCAGTCCCATGCCTTTCCACAGTACCTACCAGACTTTAGGGAAGAAAAGTCCCTCAGACTACCTTGGTGGAAGGCAAGGCTCAGTCCCTAGAAGCACAGATTCCACCTGAAAGAAAGATACACGTTCTTGGATCAGTTTTGATGAGTTATAGAGCAGATATATGGCAAAATATACAAATGTAGAAAATTCAGCTATCTTAAAAGGCCTTTATAAATAATAAATAGTAATGTCTATAGAGTTAGACCTGAGTTCAGATCCTGGCTTTTGTGAAACAAGTAAGTCATTTAGATAAGGATTAAATGAGAACATACGGGGTGTGCCTAGTACCGTATCTGACACGTAAATGTCAGTAGATGCAGATGGCGTTCCATTCTGAATCAACGATATAATGTAGAAACCTAGAGATTGCTGCTTCATTGGACTGTATCAGCTAGCCTGTGTTAATATGGGCAAGTCAGCTATTGTTAATAGATTTTAAAAATTATTCTGCTTCCTTGGCATTATTTGGAATCTTAGCCCTCGATACAAATAGAAAGGATAAAGGCTAGGGCCCCCCATGGAGATGCCATTGACAAGGAGTAGAAATTGGGGTAGTAACGTAAACGTTAAGACTTCTCTTTCTTCAACCCCATTTAAATCCCCCAAGTATCACGGCATATGAGTAAACAAAAATGCACCTGAAATGGGATTCTATATGGTCCCAGAATTTTCCTACAAATCTACGAAAGTAAGGCAGCAAAGGTGAATTAAAGTGAGGCATATCTAAGCTGCCCCAAGAAAATGTCTTCAGCCAAAAGAATGAAGGCCGCAATCTCCTTTTCCCTCCTCATGATCCTGACCGACTCCAAGAGCAGCTCTCAGGGACAGTTACCCAGATCAGCAAACAAGAGCATTTGTTTAAATCTTTAATCCCCACATTTATTTTTCCTGTGTATAAAGCCTTTACCAGCCTTATCCACATTTATCAATACCAAGAACCAATAAAGATGTGATTAATTAAACAGGAATTTGCATGGTAGGTAGAAGGAGCTTTGGGCTTTGGAATCCAGCAGACCTGGAATAAGATCCAGGACAAGTTTTTTAGCTTCTTTAATCCTTAATATTTCATCTTTAAAGTAGAGATAATGATAAGAACACTTAACAACAGCAAAACAGTCATTGTTAACATTGAATAATTACTATGTGCTAAACACCATGCTAAGCACTTTAATTCCTTACCACAACCCTCAAAGGTAGATACTGTAATTATTATCACTTTAAGATGAGAAACTAAGGCTTAGAGAGATTAAGAGATTTGTCCAAGATCACACATCTAGTAAGGGTGCAGGAGCCAGAATTTGAATCCAGGCTGTCAGATGCTATGATATATGGTCCTAACTACCCCTTTTTTCTATATTGTGTTAATAATAAGTGAAATAATGTGGTTAGTAGCTCACCATAAGAAGTTCAAATTGTTTTTCTATTAGCGGTGGTAATCCAGAGAGTGTTGGGTTATGCAAGCTTTTAGTTCCCCTTTGTGGGCAATCAGACACCTTGTCAGGGTTGGGAGTGTAGACTGTCTCTTATTTAAAATAGAACCACCTTAACTTTTTATAAAACACGTGTTAATGGCCAGGTGCAGTGGCTCATGCCTGTAATCCCAGTACTTTAGGAGGCCAAGGCAAGAGGATTGCTTGAGGCCAGGAATTTGAGATCAGTGTGGGGAACACAGTGAGACTGTCTCTCAAAAAAAAAAAAAAAAAAAAAAAGGAAAAAATTTTTTTTAAATAATTAGGCATGTAGTGCACATCGGGAGTCCCAGCTACCTGGGAGGCTGAGCTGGGAGAATGGCAGCACTGCACTTCAGCTTCGGCAACAGAGTGCGACCCTGTCTTTAAAAAAAAAAAAAAGAGAGAGAAAAGAAAGATGTGTTAAAAGCAATTATGTTGATCAGTTGCAGTCACAACCATAATAGTTGCAGCAGTGATAAACCTAACAGTACATTTCAGAACAATTTAAAATTGTTACTCATACTGTCAAATTTGGGATTAAGTAAAATTTTTTAAAAATGTTTCATTAAAATTTGTGTTTCTGTGTGTGTCAGTGCATATGTTGCGTGGATCTTTGGAGTTTAGATGAGATGAGTATACAGGACTACTTTAATTAAAATTTCCTCTTGTTCTGTTAAGTGATTTTTGGAGGGAGGCTTATTGTGAAAAAATAAAAGCATTTTTAAATTTGTGTTAGTAGGACTGGACAATTACACTATATTCTTAAATAGATGATTAGCCAAAATCCATCTGTCAAATTGGGGGAGCTGTTTTACATTTGAATATGATCTAGAAAGGCACATTAGAGTTTCACCCCCAAAATGCTGACATCACCCACCACCTGTAGATAAGTAAGTCCAGGGCTGGCCAAGGGAGCCTGGCTTTGGCAGCCACTGACCGGGGTGGAAATTCCAGCTCTGCCACTTACTCGTTATTCCCCAGCCTCTCAACCTCGCAGACCCTCTGCTTCCTTCCTCTGTCTCCTTCCTCCCATTCAAAACTGGGAAGAGACAGCAGCATTTGACAGTTTAACTTGTCTCTGCTTAAAAACAGTAGTTTTATGCTGTCTCTAAGACTGTTTTGGTTTCAAAGGGCCATCTCTTCTGCCTTCTCTTAGAAAACACTAAATGAAGACTAGTTTGTGTTATTTAATTAAGATGAGTAGATGACTCTAACAGTTCTGAATTTTCTTACAGATATTCAATAGTGTTGATAATCAACCCATGCATAATTGGGAGTTGTTGATGATAGAAAGCCCATAAATCCTAGGAAGGATTCTCAGCATTTTTATCCTATTGACTGAGGAATTGTTTTATTTGAGCTAACCTTGGCTACTGAATAAACTAACTGGATGGTAAATGATATTAACATCTACCACTTCTTGAGTTCCTACAGGTTCCAGGCCTGGCCAGAATTCAGATTTAGCTTTCCCAACAGCTCTGAGGGTTTGGTATTGTGTTCCTGTTTTACAGTCGAGAAAACTGCACAGAAAGATCTAGTACCTTGCTGTAGCCAGTGAGGGGAGGGCGCCTAGGCCTGCTTTGGTGACCTAAGTGACATATGCGAATGAGAGGGATAGCGATGGTTTGATGTTTGACAGTGAGGGGCATCGTGATTTTATAAAATGTATGTAAAGTGATCTTAGAGATACCTTAGAGAGCAGCTGTTTAACTACCATATTGTAAAGAGCAGGAAAGGGGTCTCCTTTACACTTTTATGACTTTAGCAATCAGAATAATTAAAATTTTTAATGTTTCTTTAATCTATCCCCAAGTCCTGTAGGATTTGCTCCCAAGTAATCTTTTATTAAATGTAAACGGTTTCTTCTTTAGAGAATGATAAATTGTCTAATTGGTTTGAGCCTTTAATGAAAGGTTTTCATCCTTTTCCCCTTCGGTTTAAGCAATGTAGTCTCATTCCAAGTCCGTTCTCATCAGCTATTATAATTAACTAATGAAGGGTTTTTTTTGGTAAATAAAGCAACCCAGTAAAGGAGGGGAAATATTTCCTTCCTGTTTCTCAACTGTATGTTCCAAGAGGAAATAAGAAACTTAATGTTTAAATGAGTATATTTAAAAGTGTAGAAGTTTACCCAAGGCCAGCTCCCAGCCTTCATGACTCTACACTCTGAGCATGGACGGAAAGCCCACGTTCTGTCTCAGTTGTCCACAGGGGATAGCCTTGTTATACTTAACCACAACTGCACATCTTCTGACTCTCTGTTTAGTATTTCAAATTGTTATCAGAGTTTACTTAGACTGTGTTTCTAAATGGAAATAATGTAAAGACCTTAATTGCTGAGAGATAAAAGATGGCTCCAGCCATATTTCAGCATCCAGATGTTAGGTGATTCCATTCAGCTTTCATCAGTACTATTTATGAGGTTTTTTGTGATATATCAGCATAGATGGGAATCTGAATTAGCGCCTGCTAAATTTGCTGCAACCCTAGTTGGTATACATATATGGTGGGTTTTTTTAATGACGGGAGTTTAACATTAAAAAATATTTTAAAAACCTTGGACAGATTACATTGACAAAGCTGCCCATTACCTTTGCAGAAAGTCCCTGTCAAAAGATAAACTTTAAAGCTGGAATGCATGAAAGAGTTCCAAGATATAATTTAAATTTGAACTGATTCTTTATAGATAAGCTTTTTAAAAATCCACCTCTTTGCTTCAAGTCAGGATTTTGAAAATAAATTTCCCCTTTAAATCTCTTGAGCGATTTTCATTTTTTGCAAGGCCGCACTGCTGGTGTCCTGGAAAAATGGAGAGTTAGAGCTTTATCAGTTGGTGCCCTGAGGTATGTGGCAGAGAAGCTAAATCCTTGAAGATTAACAAAAAAAAATGCAGCACATGGCAATAAGGGGCTTATATGACTACTAGTATTAGTTCAGGTGAAAGAAGTATTGCTTATACATAAAACTGGACAAATCCACTGACAATGTATTTTTAGTTAGCTACAAAGGAGTCTTATATTGCTGGACTTTACCTCTTTGGTGAATTGGGAAGCTTAGTAATCCACTGTAAATGCTCTTCTGCGTGCCCCAATTCTCAGCATTACTCCAAAGTGCTGTTCTTTTATTTTAACCCTTAAAAGCTCATCTTGGCCCCAGATTTTGGCTTCATGCCATTAAAAGATGGCATTAGTCATGTCATCTAAGTGATTGAAACCATCCTTTTGTTTGTTGTTTTCTGGGAAGCACACATGAGAAATTATTTTATGATTGTAGGAAATACTTCTGTTTTTATTTTGGTAAGCACACAGATAAAGTTAATGGAATCAAAAATCCGGGAAGAAATTTTAATTTAGAAATTGAACTTTCTGTATCTGTATTATTAGCATCCTCATTAATCTTTTTCTATAATTGCTTGAACTTTCTCAAGTTCAATCTAATTTAACTTGTTATTAGGAATGAAATAAAAGTATTTAAGTAGTTTTTAGATAGGGTTACCTCATCTCCTGGTTTGCCTGGGACAATCCCAGTTATGTGGGATAATCAGTAGCTCCTTCTTTTCCTGTCAGAGGCATCTGTGTTTAGATGATACAACCACTGTAATTACAGATGAAACTTTGAGCCGAGATACCAGATTGTGAAGCATTCATTCATTCAGCCAGTTGACTGAATACCTGTTGCCTTCAGGGCACATTCATACCATTTTAAATCTAACTTATGTGTGTCCACTTTTGTTTACTTAATTTTTACATATTGTATCATTTAGTTTTTTTAATAGTAGGTAATAAAGACATCATGTCTTGATTCCTCTGTCCGGCCAAGCCATTTAAGACAGCATCAAAAACCCAGCTAGTTTAGTTGAGTGAAGGTGAGGCCAAGGTTAATCTCAATTTCCATATAAACTGGTTAACCTTCCATATAGAAAAAAAATTTTACAACTAACCCTATCCATCTCACAAATATGTATCATTTGTCGTCAGAGATATTGACAAATACAGTGAATAGCTCCATGTAAGCCTTCAGCATTACCAGAAAAAGAACTTAGAATGTGTGCCAAAGAGTCAAGGAGCAGTATGGTGAACAGGGGATGAGTTTGGTGTCAGGAGACCTGGCTTTAGGCCATTTACTTACTAACTTTGTAGCTCTGGGCAAAACGCTTACTCTTTCTGAGCTCTCATATGGGAATAATAACACCATCCACACCTGCCCTATAGAGATGTGAAAATAGAGTTGCATAATTTTTTTTTTGAGACGGAGTTTCGCTCTTGTTACCCAGGCTGGAGTGCAATGGCGCGATCTCGGCTCACTGCAACCTCCGCCTCCCGGGTTCAGGCAATTCTCCTGCCTCAGCCTCCTGAGTCGCTGGGATTACAGGCATGCGCCACCATGCCCAGCTAATTTTTCGTATTTTTAGTAGAGACGGGGTTTCACCATGTTGACCAGGATGGTCTTGATCTCTTGACCTCATGATCCACCCGCCTCGGCCTCCCACAGTGCTGGGATTACAGGCTTGAGCCACCGCGCCCGGCCGCATAATTTTTTTTTGTATTTTTTGTTATCTCCTCAAGTTAAAGAGTTGGATAATTTAAATAAGACACATTTCACCAAGTGCTATACAAGTGTAAGTTATCATTATTGGGTGTTATGGTGATAGAAATGAGCCAAACACACAATTGAAGAGTAGAGCAGAATTTTTTTAAAGGTGGGTCAAACAGCTTTATTTTTAATTAGAGCTTAAATGGTTATTTGAATGCTTACATTGCTAGTGTTGTTAATTGAAAAAATAAGAAATACTACTTCTAATACTTCATCACTGATGAATATGTAACCCTAAAATTTTTAGAGTTGAAGAATATAAGAACTTCATATAATTTTTTATTCTCTGAATCGAAGAGTCTGCATCCAGTCTCAATTGTGCTATTTGTGTGACTCTAGAACAGAAAAGGAAAACGGAAAAGGAAGGAAAATTGTTGCTCCTTATATGATCACTTCACCTGTAAAATGAAACCCACACTGTCTACCCTCTATGTTTGTTTTTTAAAAACCTCAATGAGCACCTCTGGAATATAACCAAGAACAATGCCTGGCAAATTATAAGTAGCTTATAAATGTTTGCTTATTTTTGTTTTATTTGTTTATTCCACAGATAACACAGAAAGATGAGGAAGTCTTAAATAGTTCATAAAATAAAGACTGCACCATTTGTTTTCAGATTTGTTAGATATAAAACTCTTTGTTAAAAAAAATATTGGATACGGCCAGGCATGGTGGCTCACGCCTGTTATCCCAGCACTTTGGGAGGCCAAGGCAGGTGGATCATGAGGTTAGGGTTCGAGAACATCCTGGCCAGCCTGGTAAATCCCCATCTCTAATACAAATACAGAAAATCAGCCGGGCATCGTGGCATGAGACTGTAATCACAGCTACTCAAGAGGCTGAGGCAGGAGAGTTGCTGAAGCCTGGGAGGTGGAGGTTGTGGTGAGCCGAGATCATGCCACTGAATTCCAGCCTGGGTGACAGAGCAAGACTCTGTCTCAAAAAAAAAAAAAAAAAAAAAAGTATATATGTACATGACTTGAACACAAACTCTAGTTATGCCTGGGCCTTGCTCCACCCACCACCCATTCCCCTCATGACATGACCCTTGACCCTGGACCATAGTGTCTGCAAGACCAGGTAAATGAAGGAGACATCAGCTAAGAGTGACACTGGCTAAGGGGCAGGAGTGGTTTTGTGGGAAGTTGATAAGATTTGAGTGTGATGAGATTAAATACAGGATATTTGTTGAAAATGTTTAATAGGCAACTTCATATTTTGGCCTTAGTGTCAATCAGTGCTAATCCAGACAGAGATCTTGAAGACATATTTTAGAGTTACAGTTGAAACCATGGGCAGACATGAGGTCACTAAGGAAACTAGCATGAGGGGGGAGAGGGCCACGTTAGGTCAGGTGAAAGCAGACAGCTTTTAAAGGAGAAGGAAGGAGCATGAGAAGACTGCAATGGAAAAGCATGCCGGAACATGAGGCAGTTGGCAAGGGTTAAGGAATGAAGAAGTGAGAAAACATACAATGAAGTTAACATCAAAACGCGCGAGAAGTTGTTAGCTAGAGGTTGAAGAGAAGGTCAGAAAATGTTGAAGGGAGAGTGGAGCACATTTAAAAGTGAGATGAAAATAATTAGTGGAACAGAGAGACTGAAGATACTGTAAATAAACAAGCAGAGTGGAGCAAGCTTCTTTAGAAGACAGCAGGAGACAGATGCTAGTGTAATTATGGGCGCAGAGAAGTTTGTAGGGAATTGAAGGAGCTCTCCTTCAACACTGGTGGCCTTAGTATTTCCTGTGGAGCTGCATGCGTGGAAAGGGAAAGGAGGTTATGGGAAGGGTCTTGACAGTGGTAAAGATTGAAATCATTGCTTCATAGTCATGCTTTACACGAATCTCAAGACTTCTAGTGTCAGATGCTGAGACAGGCACTAGAAGACAGCAGTAAACAAAACGCGCATGGTCTCTGCCCTTAGCTGGGTTCACTGGTAAACAGCTAGTATTGGAGGCATAGATGAAGTTGGATTCTTCAAAGTTTCCTTTGGTACCACTCAGTGCTCTGGGGGATGGTTTTAGGTTGTTCCTGGATGTATGGTGGAATAAGTAAGAGGCAAGAGAGTTGGGGCAAGGGAAGCTGATAATTCAACAAATGCCTACTGGGCATCTCCTGCATGCCAGGCGCTGTGCAAAAGCATGGTTGAAGCAGTAGATTTTGATGGGCTGGAGGATTTAAAAAACAACTCTAGGAAGAGACATGTAAATACATAAGATAAAATAACAGATTTGATATACATGTACTATATTGACTTTATGATGTTGCTCGTTATTTTCTATATTCATTCCCCTTTAGAACCACTACACGGTTCTATTATGATTTAATTCTTGAGCTGGAAATACATAAATTAATGGTTTGCAACCATTAGTGACTAACAGTGAACTACTGGCATGTGCTTGGGACAGTTCTTTACAGCAAAGAACCATCCCACCAAAAATACCAATGCTACCTCACCCCCCACTGAAAAACTCTGAGATAGTCATTTGGAAGTGCAGTGCTTTTGTTTAGTTTGTTAGTTCAAAATGTGGATTATATGATCTGCAAATTAAAAATACTGAAGAGACCCTTTAACATCAGACTTAGTTTCTGTGTTGTCTTCTGACCAATAGGTCAGGTATTTGTGAGGTCTTCACCTTACTCGGCAGCCATTGCCTTCACCACAAATCATTTCCAAAAGAAAGTGTGTGTGTGTGTGTGTGTATTTTATTTTGATACAGAGTTTTGCTCTGTCACCCAGGCTGGTGTGCAGTGGTGCAGTCTTGGCTCACTGCAACCTCTACCTCCCGAATTCAAGTGATTCTCCTGCCTCAGCCTCCCGAGTAGCTGTGATTACAGGGTCATGCCACTGTATTGGGCTAACTTTTGTATTTTTAGTAGAGATGGGGTTTCACCATGTTGGCCACACTGGTTTCAAACTCCTGACCTTGTGATCCGCCTGCCTTGGCCTCCCAAAGCGCGGGATTACAGGAGTAAGCCACTGCGCCTGTCCTGATTTTCTTTTCTTTTACAGCACTTCAGATTGTATTACCTCTAGCCAAAAATATGGCAGTTTAATGCTACAGTTACACCTAGTAATTCAGCTTTCTCATTTGACAATGCAGACTTAAGATGAGTTTAATGTTTGTCAAGTTCCATAAACGGATGCTTTTATCTTACAGAGAAGACATCATTGTAGTTTTTTCTGTTTATTAAAGTCTGGTAATTATTTAAATGCTCCACCAAAAATGATCTAGATAAAATTTTTTGTTTAAAAATTCTAAAAATATAATTAAATCTAAAAATTAACCCAAATGTATAGAAATAACTACCATATTTACATAATGTGATTAAAGTTTGTAGACTTTCTCACGATGCCAGGTAGCCTTCAGTTGTTGAAAAGCAAAAACAAGAATGGCCTGGGTTGTCTTCATGTCTAGGATTTTAGCCACATTTAAGGCTTCAACTTTTTACTGAGTTTGTGGGAGCGGGAGAGTAGGAGGAGTGGTAGGAGGTACTTGTGTTGGAAAAACCATATTGAACTGTCATGTGCTAACTTCCACAGATAAAAGTGGAACCAGTCGCTCTGGCCCCAAGTCCAGTTATCCCCAGATTAACTCTCCGAGTCGGTGCTGGCCAAGACAAGATGTAAGTATAAACGTTTTGAATCAGAGTGAAACAAATGAAACTTAACCTTCTCTACCCTTTCCTAATGGACTTAGAACTCCACAAGCTTCTCCCAGGTATGAACATGGAGGGTCAAGCTTTGTTTTCTTCCACAGAGTAAATGCTTTTCACTTTATTTAACATAGAGGATTGTTTTTTCTTGTTCTTTTTCTCTTTTTTAAAGACTAGTGCCTGACATTATTTCTGGATAGTGTTTAAGGTCCTAGTTTTTCTGAAAAATAAGAAACTGTACTGAATGGACTCACTGCCACATTACACCCAGGTGGATGCAATGTTACACTTTCTTAAGTACATAGTATCTATCACCATGACGAAGAACAAAGATTCTCTTTTATTCAGATGGCACATGGTTTTATTCTGTACCTGTAAAACAAAGATATGCCAAAGGCTTGGAGAGATACTATGTAATAGTCACAACTGATACCTTAGTTCACTTTTTTTTTTTAAGAGAGCACTAGAAATGTAAACCCCACATTATCTGTTTATTTGTCTTAACTTTCATGGAATCATCATGTCAACCCACTGGTCTTTATGTTTAATCTGTTGGATATTTTTCTTTTATTTATTTTTTTGGGGAAGCATTAAGGCCTACAGTGCTCTTCCCTGATCCTGTTAAGGTAATGAAACATTGGGGGTTTTTTTGTTTGTAACTCCCATTGAAAATCATTCTCCTTGTTCCAAAGGCATATTATGCATCGTTTAAATAAAATACACAAGATAAAAATACTACAACCTTATTTTTTCCCATTAAGCCTGAAAATGCAGTTTGCAGTGCAATCAAATACTGTGTTGAAAATAGGCTTACAAGGCATTCCATGTACACTCAATTTTTAGCCATAAAAGTGAGAGTAGGAGGCAAGAATTTACTTAGCAGATAGAGGACAGAAAATTTGCTTCGTATTCTCAGTGGTTCATTTCATCTTAAAAGTTACATGTATCAATACTGTTGCTTCTGTCAATTCCACGTGTAGTGCAAAGAGAAAGTCCAGCATGATTCTAAGGAATGTGAGCAGAGAGGCAACTGCTTTTCCAGGAGAGTGTACACGCCTCTGAAAACTTAAAGAAGAAAATCCAAATGACTCCTGTTTTTCTCACCTAGATTTTCTGGATAATTTCCACATTATTCTTGTTGGTTGTGCCAGCAGAGACCTAGGAAATTTAACAAAAATACTGTGGATTCAGTGCTTTTTCAACCAGATGCCTGGGATACCTAGTACCCCTATCTTACTGACAGAAGTGTGAATAATGTCCTCATCCCTTAAACAGTGTAGCTCAGAGAAGACCCAACCAAAGTAACTCTTCCATCTCCATGCACATTCTGCATTCGGTCTCATTTCTCTAAGAGGACGATGTTGTTATCCATCATTCAACAAACATTTTTCTCCTGCAGTTCATAGTTATTCCCATTTCTCAGTAGCTCACCATTACTTAGTCTTGACTCCCACACAGAATTTTGGCCTGCTCACTAAGGTTTGTTAAAAGGCTCTGAAAAGCCAGCTGTGGTGGGCCATGCTGGTAGTCCCAGTTACTTGGGAGGCTGAGGCAGGAAGATCACTTGAGCCCAGGAGTTCAAGGCTACAGTGAGCTATGATCATTCCACTGCACTCCAGCCTGGGCAACAGAGCAAGACCCTATCTCTAAAAATAAAAAATAAAAGGCATTGATAGTTATATTCAACTCACCTACACTTAAGCATCTTTTAGGCATTCTGTTGACTATTTATTCTACTTTCCCCTCTCAATAAATCACTCACACACCTGAGATAGTGAAAGAAGTGAGAAATAAATCCCATTTTTCTGGAACAAAATGTCCAGTGTCAGGGAAATTATAATATCCAGGTATTCTAGACAAATTGCCCTTGAAAGTATATTATAGATCATGTAAACTTTCAGATATGTAGATAATGACCCCCATTTGACCAAAGGCAGATGCAAGAAAATCCTTATAATGAACAAAGAGATAAATGAAGTGAAATAGATTACATTTTAATTTAAAATAGAGCGAGAAAGAAAGAGGACTAAGTCACATAGTAATAGAATTTTATGTAAAGACTTATGCAGTAAAGTGCTTTTTGTGGGGCAGGGGTGGTGGGAGGAAGGTTCTAAATCAGAGGTCAGCAAATGATAGCCCATGGCCCAAATCCAGGCCACTGCCTGTTTTCTGTGACCTGCGAGCTAAGAATGTGTTTTATATTTCTTAGTGGCTGAAAGAAATTGAAAGAAGAATATATTATGACACATGAAAATTACATAACATTTCAAATTTCAGTGATCTTCCATGTTTTTAGGATGATACATGGCTTAGTCCACAGTGATAATGGAGAAGGAGGTGACAGATTCCTCTCAGTGTGCCTGTGGTTACCCAGTTTGCACACACCTGGGGTGGGGGAATAATACCCTTTTGAAGTGAAATTAATGAGCAGACTGGGATTCAAAAGGGGGAGTTTGAATAGTCCAGAGGGGTATTTATTGCTGAAGAACAGGCAGAATCATCTTTTGAAATTAGGAGAAATGAAAAAGCTTTACAGGGTTCAAATTATACCCGTTGGAAGATATTTAAGACAATATTTAGTCTGAGTCTTAAATAAAGCAGTTATGTCTTCTGCCCTTGATCCAGAAAAGTACTTTGAACTTGGATTGTTTCCTCTGTTCTCATTATTGTTCCTTGAAGCAAGACAGGAATAACTTGTTTTTCTCTTGATTTCACATTCCTGGAAACTGTACTCTAAAGGAGTCTATGGTGAGTCCAGGACCTCCTCCTGGTAGTGTTAAAATTCAAGATGATTTTCCAAGGACTCAGATTCCTTTAACAGGTCTTCCAGTAGTGGGTGTTCAGGGATCTCCATAGTCTATGTTGAAGATAAAACCAAAACCTTAACCCTGAAATTACAGTCTCAACAGCTAGAAACAACATATTTAGATGAATTGCTGAAAGATTTGGTCCAGCCTAACAGAAGCCTTGCCTTGATGCTGGGATAGCAAGTAAGTTTCAGCTTGCCCCTGGAACTCTGTTGACGGGATCCTGAGGTCCCACCTGGACTTCGGGCTGGGGGCAAGGTAAGTGCGACGGCCACCATGGAGGGCAAGGCAGGCAGCGAAGGGGGCACCAGGTTATTTGTCCTCCCCATCTTACTCTGTATTGAGTTTGGTCATTTTGAGCAAGTGTAAGTACAGTTGGCTGACTTACAGCATTCATCCTTTTACTCACTTCTGTCAAGACAATAGGAGCAAGGTAATGCGATGGATTTTAGGGACAGGGACTGTTTGGATGGAATTGCCAAGAAACACTTGGCAGAATGGGGCCTGCACCTCTTCTATAAAGCTCAAATTCAGTTTCACCTTTGTGAAAAGAGGTGAAACATTGATAAAGTATTAAGAAAAAATATAAATTTGCATAAAGATTTTGGAGTGAGTGCAGGGTAGAGGAATAAGCATTCTTCCCCTCAAATTCCTCAAATGTCTCTTTTGCTGCTGTTTTCCCCTAAGGACTAAAGAGGAAACCTCGCAGGCAAGGGGTCCCCTTGCCCAGGTCCCTTGTGAGCAACGTCTCCTCCTCCTGCTCTCAGAGCACTCCTGCCTTTATCAGCAAGCACCAGACAAGGGGTGACTGGTTGGGCCCCTCCAGACATCCCATCAAGCTTGGTCATGTTTTCTCTAATTAGTATCTCATAATATATTTGATCAGGTGATACAGGAACATTTGAGATGCCTTTTGGAGAACAATATTGTTACCAATGGTAATTCTAAATTCCCTTTGAGAGTTCACAGTAGGTATTCTGTTTAACAAATATAACTCCTTTTTCAAAATATGCAAATTATGTCAAGATACTTTTCAGGAACCACTTTATCTCTGGCATTAGAGTTTTCTTTCTGCTGACATTTTGCTTTCCAGTGGCAAGTAGATTGATTTCTTACAATTCAGTAACTTCATCATTCATCAGTCCTTATCCTAAGGAAAGTGCTGAAAATGTGATGTTTTTAATAGCTGTAATGTCTAAATTTTTTCTACGTACAATGAAAATGAGAGCTAAAGCTTTGTTTGTTAATCTTTAAAAACAATATTAATAGGCACTTGTCTTTGAGTGATCTAAACTTTCCCAATTAATGTTTTCTGACAATAGAAGTAGAGAATAATCATGGCCAGTCACAAAAATAATCATTTAAAATATTTTTAAGGAAAATAAGCATTTATATTTTAAAATATATCCGGATTTAGCCAAATGACATTCAACAGAGTGAAATTTGTAGGGATATTTTAGTTAAAAATTCCTTAGAGAAATAATATCAAATGGTTTTTATCCTACTTCCTGAATTTTCCTTTGTATACTTGAGGTTTTTATTCATATATAATTGTTTTCCAGTCTAAACAAATTTAGTGGAAAGTAGAGTATATATAGTACAGTCAGAAATAGAAGATCTTCTTCCCTAAGATCAAGGGAAGAAAAATGAGCAAATGATTGTATGTCAAATATGATCATGCCTTCCTAGCACTAAGGACAAAAAGTGAAATACGTTTTTTAGATTAATTAATTTTATTTATTTTTATTAATTTTTTTTATTTTTTGAGACAGAGCCTCCCTCACTCTGTTGCCCAGGCTGAAGTGCAGTGGTACAATCTCAGCTCACTGCAACCTCCACATCCCGGGTTCAAGTGATTCTCCTGTCTCAGTCTCCTGAGTAGTTGGAATTATAGGCATGCACCACCACACCTGGCTAATTTTTTGTATTTTTAGTAGAGATGGGCTTTCACCATGTTGCCCAGACTGGTCTCAAACTCCTAGCCTCGGGTGAAATGCTTGCTTCAGCCTCCCCAAATGCTGGGATTACAGGCATGAGCTATCATGCTCAGCTGAAATACATTTTTTTTTTAAAGGAAGATGTCTCAGTTTCTCAGGAGAGACAGGTTTTCAAAGCACTAAATTTAAAAATTAACTTCCATGTGGGAGCAGATGACAAGGACAGTGTCTTCCACAGCAGTTTTTAATAGGTGACCCAAAGGCATTTTTTGTTGACTTTCCCACACTTCCAGGAGGGAAGCCTGAAAGAACAGCTCAGTGCTGACAGCTCTTAAGCACCTCTTCATCTCTAGTGGAAACACTCGTATTTCCTTTTCAGTACTGTGTTAATCCAGACTCTTGGTGGCAAGTAACAGAAACCCAAATCAAACTAGCTTAGACAGAAAAACAGTAGGGGTGCATGTGACTTCAGTGGGGCCGCCTGCAGCCTCACTGAGTATCCTAGGGCTCTGCCCGCTCTCCTCATCTGGCGTCCCCGGGGGCAGAGGTGGTCCTGGCCACTTAGGCTGATGTGATTCTTGGTGCTCACAGTCGCTGGTAAAGCCCCACTTCCCGGGCCTCCAGTATCAGTCCCCATGAATGACTTAGCTTCACCAGCCCCCGTGGCAGGAAGGCTGCCCTGAAGGGCAGTGGTAGGTTCCAGAAGGAAAGGAGGGCTCACACCAGAATACGGGGCGAGAGGCAGGCAAAGGCAATGGGTATATTTTATTTTAGTTAGAAAGGAGTCAGTTTTGCATTTTTATAAAAATGTGCTGGGGAGGCAAGACAAAGAACCTAGTTGGCGTACAAAAGTATACTTTAGATGTAAAGTCTGGGAACGTTCCAGAACGTCTTCCTGCCAGGCTTGGAAGGCCTTTTTGCTTTTCTGTTTTTAATGTTTCCCTCCTAATAAAACTGTCTGCTTTTGATTAAAAAAAAAATACTCACAAAAAAAAGATTAAAGAATGTTGGTAGTTTTATTTTTCCCTGGTTAACTTGCTACTGAAATCGAAACATTTATAGGTATTTTGCCAACATGAAAAGCTAAACATCATGAGCTGGACATGGTGGCGTGCACCTGTACTCCCAACTACGTGGGAGGCTGAGGTGGGAGGATTGCCTGAGCCCCGGAGTTCAGTGAGCTGTGGTTGTGCTGCTGCACTCCAGCCTGGGGGACAGAGTGAGACTCTGTCTCAAATAAATAAATAAATAAATAAATAGCAAAATAACAGTGACAAAAAAAGAATTTTAAGTATGATTGTGGTAAAGTTCACAAGGGACATTTAACATTTTCAAATGACTATATTTAAAATTTTCAGCCGGGCGCGGTGGCTCAAGCCTGTAATCCCAGCACTTTGGGAGGCTGAGGCGGGGTGGATCACGAGGTCAAGAGATCGAGACCATCCTGGTTAACATGGTGAAACCCCGTCTCTACTAAAAATACAAAAAATTAGCTGGGCACGGTGGTGCGTGCCTGTAATCCCAGCTACTCAGGAGGCTGAGGCAGGAGAATTGCCTGAACCCAGGAGGCGGAGGTTGCGGTGAGCCGAGATCACGTCATTGCACTCCAGCCTGGGTAACATGAGTGAAACTCCGTCTCAAAAAAAAAAAAATTTTTTTCAAATGGCCTATTTTTAATGCTAGAAAAAGACACTAACATTACCAGTGAAGTTTCCTAGCCGCTGAACCACCGCAGCAAAGGTTGTAGGTTTTATACGTCATTCTTGCTACCTCACTGCACTTACAAATTCAGCAGTCCCTAACCCATAGATCTCAGGTATCATTCCAAGCCACATCCAGGAGGAAGCAGTTAAAGTGGTCTTATTCAGGTCTTCCATCCCTTTTCTGATTTTTCCAGGAAAGGGCTTTTTGACTTCCTTGTACTCCTCTCTTATTTTTACTGCCTAGAATAATGACAAAGTCTCTAAATTTATCTTTTACCCTGGCACGATACTGTTTATTCATTAACACCAAAGATGCAATAGGTTTACTAGAAAAAAGTAGTAAACTGTCAGAAAAACTGGCCTTAGGTTTTCAGAAATACTTTTACTACACAGTAAAACAAGTGGAGAGATTGCAATCAAAGCCTTTCCATCTTACTTGTAAACAATTACAGCAGTTCTTACATAGATGCCACATTAGAAGACTCAGGAAAATTTACTGGATTCCATTCTAATGCAATTAGAGCTAATTTTGTTCGTTAAATGAATAAAAGGTCAGCTAGTAAATCTAGCTTATCTTGAGTCCAGACTTCAATAAATTGTTTTATTTAATTTGTTGTAAAAGATCTTATCCTTAATGGGTCCAGGTCTTATTAGTTCACTTAGGTTTTAAAATATTTATGACCACCTTTTTAGATATGATTTGAATGATAGTTGGAAACTTTCTCTCTGCAGTGTTATCAAGGTCCACAATCACTAATTGAGTGAATATAGGAAGGTACTTAAGATTCATTATCTAGAAAAAGCTGATGTGAACTTTCAGAATTTAAATGTTCCTTAACCTGTGACAAGCAGAGATAATTTAGCTATATCATGGAAACCTTTTGGATAGTATCGATTATAATTTCTCCTAAAGATCAAACTACTCACACTTCTGGCATTAAAAAAAAAAAAAAAGAATATATTCCTCCAGATGGAAACACTTAGGCACTCTTATTACCAACAACATGGAGCATTTCAATCCTTTGCATTCTGTTACTTCCTGTTATGTTATGGGCCTATACTATATTCAGATACTTACATAAAGAATGCACTGCATGGTGCAACCTTCCTTCTCTTCTCCCACACCTGCCTGTGTAGCTTACAGAGTGGATATCCATGTCACTGCAGGACTGCTGTCATTTAGAATATGTGCAGCCTTTTTTAATGTGGTGGCCACAAGTCTCAGCACATGGAACTGCCTTGCCACATTACCCTGGCTGATTGGACTTGCCTTTTGGGTTCCAAACCCATCGTATACCCATGGCTTGTCATCCAGGCTCTAGGAAAGAACATGTGTCTAAGGTCAGCCCTCCTCAGCTGCAGCCTCCATTCCTACCTTTCCTGCCCCCACTGGAAGTTCATTCCCTCTGTTACCTCTCCTCTGTCTTCCTCTTTTTTCTCATTTTTGTCCAGCCGTTCCTTCTCACACCCTAACCCTTCTCACCTTCATCAGCCTTCCGCCGTATGAGAAGGCGGCTACGTAATATCTGCTTTTCATTCTGCTTCTCAAGATGTATTCTTTAGTTGTACTTTCTTCCAGTTGTCCACTCCTAAATCCTCTGATTTCTGGTTTCTGCCCCAGAAACTTTCCTGCAGCTTCTCATTAAGACCATTAGATGCTTCTCAATTCCCGGATCCAGAGTACATACAGCAGCTCTCATTGTACAAACCCCTTTTGCTGTTTGGACACTGTCCCCTAAGCCCTTTCAGAAACTTTCTGTTCCTTTGATTGTCATGATACTAGGCCAGACTCCGTCTTTCATTCTCTCTTTTTGTGTTTTGTTGTTGTTGTTGCTGTTGTTCGAGACCGAGTCTCACGCTGTCGCCCAGGCTGGAGTGCAATGATGCAATCGTGGCTCACTGCAGCCTCTGCCTCCCAAGTTTAAGCGATTCTCCTGCCTTGGCCTCCCGAGTAGCTGGGGCTACAGGCATCCGCCACCACGCCTGGCTGATTTTTGTATTTTTAGTAGAGACAGGGTTTCGCCTTGTTGGCCAGACTGGTCTCGAACTTCTGACGTCAGGTGATCCACCCGCCTTGGCCTCCCAAAGTGCTGGGATTACAGGCGTGAGCCCCCACACCCTGCCTCCCACTGCCTCTTACCATTAATTCCTTTTGTTTTTCTTTTATGGACTTCTTTTCCTTTCCCTTCTTTTTTCCCTGCCCTTGGTACGTTAACTCTGCTTCTTCTTTGTAAATGTTCTCATTTTCTCTTTAGGTTTGTTATGCAATGATGATTGCCATTTCTTTATTACCAGCTCAGATTTCTCCCCCACGATTCTGACTAATCTGTCCAGTCACTAGAAAGTTCTGCCTGGGTGAACCAGCAGCACCTCAAAAATAGCATTTCCAAAATTGAACCCAGCGTTATTTCCCCCAGTGTGGTTCTTCTCCTTATGTTTCCTTTATGTTGATGATGAGACCAGCGCCTCCATTTTCAAGCCATTTTTGAGCATTAGGGTAACTTGAATGAAGGCAAAAACTATGTGATTTAACAGCATTGGGAGATTTTCATTATATCATAGTATCAGACTGGATGTTCTGAAAACAAAGATAAATGTCTTCTTAGCTCCAGAAGTTTCCCAAACTGAACAAAGCCAAGGGAAGAGAAAGGCCTTGTCCTAGAAGTCTCCTTTGATACTCACTTGAACTCAGCATCTTGTAACTTCCACTCAGCGTCATCGCGCTTGGCTCTCTCCTCCTCGTCTAGATACAAGGTCAGATCAGTAGTAGCCGATGAGAGAAAGAAGCCTGTATCCTTATTCACAGGGATCCGTAACTCACCACAGGCAAAGATACCTTCAGCTAAGAAATGGGAAAAAAGGATATGTAGCTAGGGTTTTAATAAATGAAGATTACATAAGAAGATCTGAGAAACAGACACTTAAACCTCTGATCAGGACGTAATAGGCCTTCACAGAACAGATTAACTGCTTCAAAATATGTAACCTAGAAAGCAAAAGTTTCCCCCTAATCTCACCCTTCCCTTAGTTAATCACTGCTGACTATCCCATGGGTATTTCAGCAGTTTTTATAAAAACAAATTAGAGGCTGGATGTGGTGACTCACGCCTATAATCCTAGCACTTTGGAAGGCCAAGGCAGACCAATCACTTGAGCCCAGGAGTTCAAGACCAGCCTGGACAACATGGCGAGACCCTGTCTCTACAAAAAATAGAAAAATTAGCCCAGCATGGCGGCATGCACCTTTAGTCCCAAGTACTCAGGAGGCTGAGGCGGGAGGGTCACTTGAGCCCAGGAGTTTGAGGATACAGTGAGCTGTGATCACCACTGCACTCCAACCTGGAAAACAGAGAGACTCTGTCTCTAAAAAAAAAAAAAAAAAATCAAGATTATCAAGTAGGAATTTTTTTTATAGCACTCCTCTTTTTTGGTAAGAAGTATTATAAATCCCTGTATAAAATGATACATTGTTTATACTTTGCACTTAAAAGTTTATTTTTATATAAATACAGTAAAAATTTTGTCTGTTAAAAAAATGTATGACCTATTTTGTTGCCTGCTTTTTAGTCATCATATAGATTCTTTCCTGGTGTTTTATAAAACATATTTTATCAGACTTAGCTTTGCCCAAAGTGGTAGCAGAGATGGTCTGTTGTAAATTCAAGCACATGATCTACCAAGATTTCAACCGAGAGGAAATGGGCCCAAGAGTCCCAGAGCAAGTTCTCAGTGGCCTCTAGCTGAGATCATATGACCAGCCTCAAACAATCACTGTACCCATGGAGACACGGTGGCTCTGATTGACAGGGCTCATGTGTGCTGCCTGGAACTAGAGGTGTAGGATAAAGCCCACTCAGACCCTAGGGACAGAAAAGGGAAAGGAGAGAGGGCCGAAGGCAGGGGCAGGGCAAATGTGTGCTGCACAGAAACAGGCAAGCCCAGCAGACGTCCTGAGCCAGGGCCTTCTGGCATGCTGGATGCTGGAGGCCGTTGGGTCTATATATGTATATATGTATGTGTATATATATATATATATATATATATATATATATAGATGTATATATTTCGTGGTGCTAAGAAACATCTATTTGCATTATTTATTTGTGAATCATTCCTTCCATAAATTGTGTTGCTGTTTTAAATTTCCTATGAAATATGTTTTTGTTTGTTTGTTTGAGATGGAGTCTTACTCTGTCACCAGGCTGGAGTGCAATGGTGATCTCTGCTCACTGCAACCTCCACCTCCCAGGTTCAAGCAGTTCCCCTGCCTCAGCCTCCCAGTAGCTGAGGGCTACAGGATAGCTGGGACTGCAAGAGCATGCCACCACACCCAGCTCATTTTTAGTATTTTAGTAGAGATGGAGTTGTGGGGTTGTTTCATGATGCTGACTAGGATGGTCTCAATGTCCTGACCTCGTGATCCACCTGCCTCGGCCTCCCAAAGTGCTGGGATTACAAGCGTGAGCCACCACACCTAGCCCAAAATATGTTTTTAAGTATTGTGATGCTGCATAGTCAAATGTAATATTGTTTGGTTTGGAGTTTCAAATTATGTAAGTCATTGGTAACATTAGCAAGCTTTTTGAAGGAAACTTTAGAGTTTTCCCACACGGTGTTGTTATGCATCATAGATACTAAAAAAATTTTTTATGGAAATTACAAAATTTGTGTTACCTTACTGTATGGGTATATTTAAAAGCTAACATCCTAGTTTCTGGAGATCCTGATCTACCAGTATTTCCCATGCTGAATCATAAGCTTCAGCATTTCTTTAACAGTATCTTAGCGTTTGGTATAAAATCCTTTGACTCCAGATGCATAGAAAGGTTGTTAGGTAAAAATGAGATGGTGACTGGTACTGGGCCATCATCCAAAGATTAAGGCATAATGTTCCTGATACATGTATTCGAACTCTGTCTGTGATATCATATACTTACCTGGTTCTATTTTTATAACTGTGTGCATCTTTTATAACTGAGTATAATACTTTTCTAAAGTTTGTTATAATTAGAAGATGTTTAAAATTCCCTTTAGAACTGTATTTTTTCTAACAGACCCAGTTGTATACAGATAACCATATATATTTGTAAGGGATTGTTTTAGTTTCTAGTTTAGACTAGTAGAGCACTTCTGGCTAATGTTCAGCATTAATCTGGTTTTGAATGTATCTCTAATGTATGTTATAACCCAATTGAGAAATACTGATTGATCTGTATATGGATATGTGAGTTCCGCTAAAACACTGAGGAACACTGAGAGTCAGTAATGCCATTAGGATCACTTGTTCTGAATGGAATGAACAGAATGAGTAAATTACATTTGTGAGTAGTAAACAGCCATGTTTTTTCTCATCAAACCATTCAAAGCCAAGTGAGCAAGGCAGAATGTCTGGCTACCTTTTTATTGTTTTTTGTCATTTTGTTTATTTGGCTTATAATTTAATACAAGGAAATTTGTATCTGCCTTATGTGGAGGCTTCTTTCAAAGTACATGGTCAGGGTAAATTTTGAATGACCTCTACATCTTTTTTCTTGGCCTTGCCAGCATGAACTTTTTTAGTATGTATGCATACATCTGTAAATCAGTACATGTGCTGTAAAGTACTGTTATTTTATAGTTTTAAAGAAAATACATGAAAAGAAGAAAAATGGCTCTTAAATAAGAAATGCATTTTAGATTGGCATTTGGCTGCTCTGCTTATTTGTGCTCCCTTTACATCTAAATTAAAACAATTCAGGCTGGGCATGTCGGCTCACACCTGTAATCCCAGCACTTTGGGAGGCCGAGGCTGGTGGATCACCTGAGGTCAGGGTTAAAGACCAGCCTGACCAACATGGAGAAACCCCATCTCTACTTAAAAAAAAAAAAAAATACGAAATATAAAATTAGCCGGTCATGGTGGCACATGCCTGTAATCCCAGCTACCCCAGAGGCTGAGGCAGGAGAATCGCTTAAACCCGGGAGGTGGAGGTTGTGGTGAGCCCAGATCGTGCCATTGTACTCCAGCCTGGGTAGCAAGAGTGAAACTCCCTCTTAATACATAAATAAACAATTCAAAGATTCCCCATCAGTTCAAAGGTCTCTGCAGGGCCCATGTTGTTGACATGGGTGGGAGTGGAGCGAGAAGGAAGAGGAGCATAGGAGGTGCGTTAGTGTCCTGCTCCGCAACCTTATCCCACAGCTCTGCACAGCAGACGTGCCCTTCCTGCTTGCCACGTACCTCCGGCTGAGGCTGGAAACTTCTCTAGCCCTTCTCCACTGTCCTGGATGTTAGAGGCTGAACCTCAAAGAGACAGGGCTAGCACCTAAAGCAGACTCTCAGATGCCTTCAACCCTGTATTAAGACCTTCAACGTTAAGAGCTGCAATGACCTTTTCTTTTTTTCTCTATCTTAGAATGAACTTTAGTATGAATCTGAAGTCAGTGTAATAATTTTATTAGTCCCTTCTTGCCTCAGAGAAGGTTTTGGGAGCTTTCTTATATACATATATATGTATATACACAACCACATATATACATACACAGCCATGTGCGCGCGCGCGCGTGTGTGTGTGTGTGTGTGTGTGTGTGTGTGGTTTTGCTTCAAACTCCCTTGGACACCTTTCTTTTAAATGAATCTTCTTGTTCATAAAAATTTAAATTCTAAAGTAACTCAAATGATTATTCATTAAATAATGTATTAATGCTTTTTGTAACTGATTTATTTGCAGTAGGGAAAAACACATTATTTTATTTCCTCTTATATTTTACAGTTATCATTGCACCATTTTTTTTTCCAAACAAATTGTTAAAATCCTCTTTATTCTCATTTTGGAAGATCATTTGTTTATTAACAGAGATGTAATATTAAGCAGGCATGCATACAGAAACATATATAGTCACTTCTTAGCCCACACAGATGAATATATGTATATATGTGTGTGTGTCTATATCACATGCTATAAATAAATATAGACACTATATATTTTCCATCCTATTTACAAAGGACAATAAGAATTTATATAAAGCATGGTGATTTTGGTAAGACCTAGCAGCTTTTTCAAATTTTAATATATTTTGAAGTGGCAATGTTGGATTTTCCAAGCATGACTTCAGTAATAACTGAATTTTATAACCCTCCAATGAGATACAAATCTTAATCACAATCTTGTTCATTTTTCAAGTTCACTGCATATCATTTTATTACCTTTAATGTTTTGAAATAACTTGGGATGTTATTTGATCCTAAAAATTAAAGGTGTATCTTTTATGGCCAACTTAGAACTTTTAACATTTGCATGTGAAAGCATCTTTTATAAAATAATGACCCATCCTCCTCTATAGACTAAGCTCAGGGGCTACTGAAAGTAAAGTTCCACCCATGTTGAATGTTCACTTTCATTTGGCTTTGCTTTTTCTTAGTAAAAACACCCCCTTGTTTGCTGCAGAGCAGCAAAAGCCTTTCTGAAGTCACAAAATCTTTTAGAAGTTCTGACTCCAGAGACTTTGGTTTTTAAAAGAACCCTCAGGGTACCCCAGACAACACTCTCAGGGTTTACACTTTTGAAAAGTTGATCTGCATTTAACACATACTGATTTCGATTATATACATAATGTAACCAGGTCAAAGGTAGTAGACTTGAAAATAGTGAATTTGAATCAGATGTTAATTCTCTCAGGAGCATAAGTAAATATCACTGTAGATGGTAGGAAGTATTAAGGACTACAAGAGATACATTTAAAATTATAAAGACTTTGAAGGTGATCACTGTCAAGTAGGAAGGGCTAAAGAAGGTTGGGGAAGGTAGAATTTGAGTAGAGCCCTTTAGGGTGAATAAAATTTAGAAGTGGAGAAGTATGAAGAAGAAAAATAAAAGCAAAGCGTATCTAGTGAAATAATGAATGCACATTTTCCCCTAAGAAATTTCCATATTCTATTGACATGGTGCCCTAGTTTTATGATTAATGATCCTAAATCATTCTGGATTGAATGCATATTACCAACTTTTTAAAAAAGTTTTTACATATTAATATCTTCAAACGTAAAAGAATAAAATAGGCTGGGCACAGTGGCTCAGGCCTGTAATCCCAGCACTTCGGGAGGGCGAGGCCAGAGTGGTCAGGAGTTCGAGACCACTCTGGCCAACACAGTGAAACCCCGTCTCCACTAAAAATACAAAAAATTAGCCAGGTGTGGTGGTGTGCACCTGTAATCCTAGCTACTTGGGAAGCTGAGGCAGGAGAATCTCATGAACCCAGGCGGTGGAGGTTGCAGTGAGCCGAGATTGCACCACTACACTCCAGCCCGGCAGCCTGGGTGACAGAGCAAGACTCTTGTCTCAAAAATAAACAAATAAATAATAAAATAATACACTTTCATATACTGGCCACCTGGATAGATTTAACAGTTATCAAAATGTTGTCATACTTGATCCTTTTCTTTTTATTCCTAAAGCATTTCCAACCAAATTCAAAACCTAGTATTATTTTACCTCTGTATTCTTCAGTATGCAGCTCTAAAAATATGGTTATTTTCTCATATAAACACAATGCTGTTATCATACCTAAAATATACAGACATTTTCCTTGTTATTACCTAATACCTAGTCCCTATTCAGATGTCTTTATTTGTCTCAACAATATCTTCAGTTTAGCCAGGATCCAAACCATACCACATAAGGACTTTTCATCTAGACCTGTTATTTCTAATCCACACTCCTACATCCCTCCTCCTTTTTTTCGGGGGAAGGGGGATGGATTCTTACCCCATTACCAAAGCTGTAGTGTTGCCCAGGCTGGAGTGCAGTGTTACGATCATAACTCGCTGCAGCGTTGAACTTCTGGGCTCAAGCAGTCCTGTCACCTCAGCTTCCCAAGTAGCTGCGACTACAGGCACACGCTACCACACCCACTAATTTTTTATTTTTTGTGGAGATGGGGTCTTGCTATGTTGCCCAGGATGGTCTCAAACTCCTGGGCTTAAGCAGTCCTTCTGCCTCAGCCTCTCAAAGTGCTGAGATTATAGGTGTGAGCCACCATGCCCAGCCCCTTCCTTTTTGCCATGCAATTGATTTGTTGAAGAAACCAGATCTTTTGTTCAGCAGAATATCTCACTTTCAGGATTTGTCTGTTTACATCCTTGTAGTGGCATTTAAATTATTGTTCTGTCTCTGTAACTGGCATTTAGTCCTAAGTACTTGAGTAGATTTAAGTTCAATCTTTTTTTCTTAAAGTATATTTTGCTGCTATATACTTATTACTCTACATCAGTAGGCACAGAATGTCAGATTGTCACATTCTTAGTGATACTGAATCATTTCATTGGGAAATTATTTTTTAATTCAGTCATTCCTTTAACAGTTATTAGCTGAAAACCATCTATAAAGTTGAACTTCAGTTACCCTGAAATATACTTAATACAGGTGGCACGATACATATACAATTCTTTTTTGTTTTACTTGCCAGTCTTCAGTGAAAAGAATTGATAGAGTTGATATAGTTACCTCTAGTGACGAGCATAGTGTTCCTCTCCTCTCCTCTCCTCTCCTCTCCTCTCCTCTCCTCTCCTCTCCTCTCCTCTCCTCTCCTCTCTTCTCCTCTCCTCTCCTCTCCTCCCCTCCCCTCCCCCTCTCTCCCTGTCTCCCTCTCCCTCTCTCCCCCTCTCCCCCCTTCTCTCTCCCACTTTCCCTCTTTCCTTGTCACCCTTCTTCTTTCTCTTTCTCTTTTGTTTTCGTGTTCATATTGTACCATCTTGACCAATATCAATTCCTTCATGTTGCCTACTGGATTTTGACACAACCCCATTTGTGTTTGATAGCTTTCTTACTTTCTGGTAAAAAAAAAAAAAAAAAAAAAACCTTCCAGGTTTATCTTGTATATTTCCTGTATATCTTGTTTATTTCCACAGATCTGGAATTAGCAATTTCTCCCAGAAACATTGGTTCGTTTTGATGATGAATGGTGTTTAGGAATCATAATCTGACCCTAGAGATGCCCATTGCCACTGGGATGTCATCATTCTAGGCCTTTACAAGGAACAGAAATAGGAAATAGGTGGGTTTGAAAAGAAAAAAAAAAATCAATGAGCTTATACTATTTTCCAGTTCAGATTTAACATTACTGTTGTGTATTTATTTGTATTATTTTAAAAAAATAGGGATGAGGTCTCACTGTGTTGCCCAGGCTGGTCCCAAACTCCTGGGCTCAAGCCATCCTCCCACCTCAGCCTCCCAAACTGCTGGGATTACAGATTTGAGCCACCATGCCCAGTCACATCTTTTCTTTCTCATTAGAAATCCTGAGTCTTAAGAGCATTATTATAATTATTTATTTGCTTTATTCAACAAGAATTATATAAAAGAATCTAAAAGTAGTAGTACCACTATCACTACTACTATCAAGATTATTAAATGAAGTTAAAGACTAAGGGTTTTTTCAGCATTTGCTCTTAAAATAGATTTCACTGTGGATATGCTGACAAAATGCTGTCCTAAAGTCACTTGAAAGGATTTTGTTTCTGCATGGTTGTATCATCAGCTTGATATACACTGAGGTTCATCCATTTCATCTAGTTTTGATTTATAGGGAATTTTTCTAAAACTTAACTTTCTGAGTATTTAGACTATTTATCTAACTCCAAAGTGGAAGCTGTATAACAAAATACATTCAGAGAAGTCTTGTTTTCATGCCTTCTTCCCTGTACCCTTTACACTCCTTATCCTATAGGCTGCTGTTTTGGTTTCTTTATTATTGTTATCTTTCTAGTGTATCTCATTGCAAATATGAGGAAATGTGGATTATATATTGCTTACCTGAGTACCAATGCCCTTTTAGAGTATTTTATAGGCCGGACGCAGTGACTCACGCCTGTAATTCCAGCACTTTGGGAGGGTGAGGCAGGCGGATCACAAGGTCAGGAGTTCGAGACCAGCCTGACCAACATGGTGAAACCCTGTCTCTACTAAAAATACAAAAATTAGCTGGGCGTGGTGACACATGCCTGTAATCCCAGCTACTCAGGAGGCTGAGGCAGGAGAATTGATTGAATCCAGAAGGCAGAGGTTGTAGTGAGCTGAGATCGCACCACTGCCTCCAGCCTGGGCGACAGAGAGAGACTCCATCTCAAAAATAATAATAATAATAATAATAATAAAAAATAGAGTATTTTACAGATTTGGAACATTTGACAACACAAGTGTAATCATGTAAGTATCTCCCTTAGAAATGGAGATTCTGTAATGGCTATATTTTCCTCTAATTACTTCATGCAATTTGTTTGATCTTTCAAATAGGTCATGCCTGCATTAAAAGATAAAATGTTTGCTACTTGATATGGACTTAGGTTATGACAAGATAAAATAACCATTTTATGAAATGATGTAAATATTCAAGAGGCAAGCCATGAGCTTGAGGAATTAAATCCATTTATAGTTGTGTTATAATTATCTGAATGCTAAAATTTGAGCTATGAGGATCATGAAGAATAAGGAATAATGATTGATTTGAAGAATCAACATAAAACTGATTCTCATAATTGTCTTTGGGTATTTGTTTTTTTGATCCAATCTGAAATATGGAAATGACTGTGTTATGGTTTGGCATCTTAAGGACTGATACTCTAAATATAATTTCTTCCAACTTCTGAATATTTATTTATATACCTAAGTTAGAAAAACCGAATACCTGGTGTGTTGATTTTCTATTTCCACATAACAATTGACCCTGAAAATTAGTGATTTGAAGAAATGAACATCAATTACTTCCTAGCTTCTTGTGGTTGGGGATTTGGATGGTTCTGGCTCAGGTCTATCCTCAAGATGGTGACTGGGACCACAGGCAGAAGCATGCAGAAGCTTTTGTGAGGCTAGAGGAGCCGCTTCAAGCTCATGCACAGCTGTTGGCAGGAGGCCCCAGGGACCTCCTCAGAAGGCAGCTTCAGCATCCTCCCCAGAGTAACTGGCGGCCCCCACAGAAGCCACAGCCTGTTATTTGACCTACCCTTAGAGGTGACATGCGGTTATTTTCACTATGACTGCCAGCCATCCAGCTCAGCCTGTCCAGTCCGTGAGGGAAGTCTGCCAGTGTGTAAATGCCAGGAGGCCAGCCACCGCACTTAGGCTTGGTATTTCTGTGACTTCTCATAAAAATCAGAAAGCAAAAATATGAAGATTATGTGTATGTGTGTATCACTGATGCATATGTGAGGTTTTATGGATATGGTTGTAAAATTTCTTTTTTTTTTTTTTTTTGAGACGGAGTTTCGCTCTTGTTACCCAGGCTGGAGTGCAATGGCGCGATCTCGGCTCACCGCAACCTCCGCCTCCTGGGTTCAGGCAATTCTCCTGCCTCAGCCTCCTGAGTAGCTGGGATTACAGGCACGCACCACCATGCCCAGCTAATTTTTTGTAGTTTTAGTAGAGACGGGGTTTCACCATGTTGACCAGGATGGTCTCGATCTGTTGACCTCGTGATCCACCCACCTCGGCCTCCCAAAGTACTGGGATTACAGGCGTGAGCCACCGCGCCCGGCTGGTTGTAAAATTTCAATGATCATTTTTCTGTATTTGTTGTGAGGCGGGGTTAGGTTTTTCTGTGTGTCTGTTTTCTGTTTTTGAGACAGGGTCTCACTCTGGGATTTTTTTGAGACTGGGTCTCGGCCAGACTGGAGTACAATAGTGCAATCTCAGCTCACTGCAACCTCCACCTCCTGGGATCAAGCAATCCTCCCACCTCAGCCTCCTACGTAGCTGGCACTATAGCTGCCACCACACTCTGCTAATTTTTTTGTATTTATTATAGAGATGAGGTTTTCCTATGTTGCTCAAGCTGGTCTCAAACTCCTGAACTCACGCAGTCTGTCCACCTTAGCCTCCCAAAGTGCTGCAATTATAGGCATGAGCTACTGGGTCCAGCCAAGGAGGGGTTAGTTTAAAATACAAGAGAATCTGTTTCTCAAGGTACATGATATTTCTGAGACTGATCAGAAACTGAAATCTGAGGAAGAAAAGTAAGTTGTGTAGTAAAGAATATGTTTTTTCATCGAAATGATTTTCCTCCCAAATGTTGAACTTCCTTGTTCAAAAGCTTCTGTAAAATTCGTGGAAGTGGTTGCAATAGTTTTTACCTATGGCATCATTTTGTTACCATTTAAGAATGGCAGTTCACTTTTAGAAGTAAATAAGAAAGCCATTGTGAGGGAATTTATGAACTTTGTGTGCAGTTTAGGAGCCAGCTATTCAGACTTTGATAATTTGGATTACTGATTTCATCATGTTTGCACACAATAGCTGAATAATGAGGATCATTGAACTCCTTGTGCAGACATATCCAACTTGTGTTTGCAGCTAACCCTGGAGGCTCTGTGCAGCTAGGGAGGTGAGGACGGGCTCTTCATTGACTTGACAAGCTGTGAGTTTGCATTACAGGCCAAGCAGCTCATGACCCATTCTATTTATGTCACTGGTTTGTGGTGGGGAAACAGGTAAAGAAATCCTGCTGAAAACCCCTCCTTCTGCACGTTTTTATGAATAACACCAGTGTTTATAGCAGTAAGGGCACTGTGATCAAATCCTCCAAAAGCTGTAATGCTAGCAGCATGGAGCCATTGTGGGGCCAGCTGTGGGCGGTGTTGGTTTCTCCGTGAGGGATTGCTTATTCAACAGAAAACTCTGGATGAGAACTTACTATGCAATTAAACAAGACAGAAAACGTGATATCTCAGGGAGAAAAACAGGGAAGCAAAGAAGTATGAAACCAATAAAGGTTGGCAATGAAGGCCAATAGGAATCCAAAATTATTTTTACAATGATCAATTTAGTTCAAGTGATGATAGCTTATCTCACAAGTGATGAAAAATTATATCATGCTATACTGTTAAATATTTTTGTTTTGTTCAAATTAAATAATAAAAGGATTTTTGTTGTTGTTTTCTTTTTTATTATTTGTTGGTTTTTTTGAGACAGAGTTTCGCTCTGTCACCAGGCTGGAGTGCAGTGGTGCGATCTCGGCTCACTGCAACCTCTGCCTCATGAGTTCAAGCGATTCTTCTGCCTTAGCCTCTGATTAGCTGAGCACCACCACGCCCAGCTAATTTTTATATTTTTAGTAGAGGCAGAGTTTCACCATGTTGGCCAAGATGGTCTTGATCTCTTGACCTCATAATTCGCCTGCCTCAGCCTCCCAAAGTGCTGGGATTACAGGTATGAGCCACCACGCCCAGCCAAAAGGATTGTTTTTAAAACTGTTTTCGGTCACCACAAAAATAAGTTTAAGTCAAACTAACTTTCGAACTCCAGTGAATTTTCTCTTGAATTTCAAAAGAGTTGGGAAAAATGGGTTACTTTAGTGCCTGTATACCAGTCTAATCCCTTGAAAACAAAAAGTTAGGATAATAGTTTGTCTTGTCAACACTGAGTAGACACTTTAATGTTTTTTCTTTTACCTCTCAGAAAATTTGAGTGAGACCTATATGTGTGTATTTTAATTTAAAAGGGGTAATGTAATTGAACTGTATTTTTGAAGGATTATCTTATTATTACAGTTATTTTTAGCAAAATACCATTTCTTTATATTGAAAAAAAAATGAGAACATATGCACAAGCAGACGTTTCTGAGATTTTAAGTATTAACCCATGAAATCGGTCAACAATCTATTTGTATCTGTTGGTCTCACTGCTAATTTTAAGCCATTCTAATGGGCACCATTAGCAGGCCTTATAGGTAAGGGAGAAATCTAAGAAGCAGAGGAAGAAAATTAAAGGGCATTGGAAAAGAGTCAGGAAAGGCAAATAATATTCTTTATATGTTTGGTATAGCTGAAAACAATGTAAAACCATTTCCAGAAAACAGAATGAATCCTTCAGCATCTGATTGTACCTGGTACTGGGAATGACTGGGTGCCTGAGGAACTAGAACCCATGTTGGCAAACAGAAATCTCAGTGGTCTTGGGACTCATTAAGCAGATGGAAGGAAGGTAGACAGCGAGGAAAGAACAGAGGAAATGGGCCTGAATTTTAAAACATTTTAAAGGGAAAAATTGTCAAAAGTAAAATAATTATTTTACAGAGGAGTTCTCACTGCAGTAGTAGGTATTATGCTTATTAAAGCTGATTAATATTTCTTGAGCTGTTGTGTTTAATACTGCAAATAATCCAAAGACAAGATACAAACCTCACTCTTAAGAAATTGACTGCCTAATGTGGACGATAGAGACAGATCTGCACACAATTGGGGCACAAAGCAACCATGGGCAATGTAGTTCTTTGAAAAGGCCAGACCCAAAACTACCAACCAACCTTAATATCTAAAGACTGATCTAAAAAATAATAATAATTTTTTTTTTTTTTTTTGAGATGGAGTCTCACTTTGTCACCCAGGCTGGAGTGCAGTGGCATGATCTCAGCCCGCTGTAACCTCTGCCTCCTGGGTTCAGGCAATTCAAGGAATGGCTGGGATTACAAGTGTGCACCACCACGCCTGGCTAATTTTTGTATTTTTAGGAGAAACGGGGTTTCACCATGTTGGCCAGGCTGGTCTCAAACTCCTAACCTCAGGTGATCTGCCTGCCCCGGCCTCCCAAAGTACTGGGATTGCAGGTGTGAGCCACCATGCCCAGCCCAAATTCATTACTTTATGTATAAAATGACCACCATTGTAGGAGGTTTCTCTTCCCCCTCCACTGGCCCTGTCCTTGTTGGCCTGTTATGGATGACGCACTCAACTTAAATGCACTCGATCATGCCCCTCCTTGATCTCGCTCAGAGCTTTGAATTCCACAAATGTAGGACTAGACTCTGGTCAAGATTTGTCTGGACGGCTTTTTAACCAAGCTATCATTTTTTCTCCCAGTAAATTAGTAAAGTATAACATACACACAGGAAAGTGAATTAATTTTAAGTGTATAACTCAAGCCATCCTTTAAAAATTCCTAGCAACGGTTTAGATATATACATTGTGAAAGGCGTTTTCATCTTTTTCCTTTTTCTGGTTTTTTGAGATGGAGTCTCACTCTGTCACCCAGGCTGGAGAATAGTGGCACCATCTCAGGTCACTGTAACCTCCGCCTCCTGGGTTCAAGCAGTTCTCCAGCCTCAGCCTCACAAGTAGCTGGGATTATAGGTGTGTGCCACCACACCCAGCTAATTTTTATATTTTTAGTAGACATGGGGTTTCACTGTGTTGGCCAGGCTGGTCTTGAACTCCTGCCCACCTCGGCCTCCCAAAGTGCTGGGATTACAGGTGTGAGCCACTGTGCCCTGGCTTTTTTATTTTTATTATACAAGTTATGTTTTGTTAATTGTAAATAAATCAAAAGAAAAAAAAAAAAAAAACATCGGCCAAGTATAGTGGTTTAATACCTGTAATCCCAATACCTTGGGAAGCTGAGTTGGGAGGATCACTTGAATCCAGCAGTTCCGGACCAGCCTGGGCAACATGGCAAAACCCCATCTCTACACACAAAATATATACATATATGCAAAAAAGTAGCCAGGGGCCGGGTACGATGGCTCACCCCTGTAATCCCAGCACTTTGGGAGGCCGAGGCAGGTAGATCACAAGGTCAGGAGTTTGAGACCAGGCTGGCCAACATAATGAAACCCCATCGCTATTAAAGACACAAAAAATTAGCTGGGCGTGGTGGCATGTGCCTGTAATCCCAGCTACTCAGGAGGCTGAGGCAGGAGAATTGCTTGAACTGGGAGACTGAAGGTTACGGTGATCCGAGATCATGCCATTGCACTCCAGCCTGGGTGACAGGGCAAGACTCTATCTCAAAAAAATATTAACCAGGCATGGTGGCATGCACCTGTAGTCCCAGCTACTCAGGAGGCTGAGGTAGGAGGATCAAGTAAGCCTGGGAGGCAGACAGAGGTTGCAGTGAGCCAAGATGGCACCATCACACTTTACCCTGGGCAACAGAGTGAGACCTTGTCTAAAAAAAAAAAAAAAAAAACCTGTAATTTTCATGTAGACGCAATTGCTGGACATTTTAGTGTATATTCTTTAAATTTTTTTTTCTATGTGTACACTCATATCTTCTTGTTTGCTTTTTTTATTTTCTTAGAAAAATTCCATCTTACTATACAAACCTTTTTCTTGGATAAGCATTTCATTTGTGTGTGCATGCACATGTGTATCACTTCAAATAACAACGTGGTGTTCTCTTCATCATGAGCTGTGTAACCAGTCTCCTATTCTAGGGTATTTTAAATTGCAGTTATTCTAGTTTTTTGTTGTTGTTGTTTTTTTTGAGACAGAGTCTCGCTCTGTCGCCAGGTGCCAGGCTGGAGTTCAGTGGCTCAATCTCGGCTCACTTCAGCCTTCGCCTCATGGGTTCAAGTGATTCTCCTGCCTTGGCCTCCCAAGTAGCTGGGACTACAGGCACACACCACCACACCCAGTTAATTTTTGTATTTTTAGTAGAGACAGGGTTTCACTATGTTGGCCAGGGTGGTCTTGATCTCTTGACCGCCTTGGCCTCCCAAAGTGTTACAAGCGTGAGCCACCAGGCCTGGCCTGGTTTTTTTTAAATTCTGTTACTATTTGCTGTTTCCTTTGCTCATGTTTGAATGAGAACATTAATTCTTTTCTTTTTTATTCGAAACAACTCTTTGTATAAGGAGTGAATGTTTTATTGTTGCACGTAGTTAGCTTCATTTTGTCTTTCGCTTTCTAACTTTGCTGAGGTTATTTTATGCCATCTAAAAGTGTTGTGCAGCGACATCAGCATTTCCCTTTATGGTTTTTACTTTTGGTGAGATACTTAGAAATTTTGTCCTACCCCAGGTCTAAAAGTATTTATATTTACTTTTTTGGGAATGTTTATGGTTTTGTTTTCTTTTACCTAATTTTTAAGACCTTTAGAATTTATGGTTTGTGATATAGCTCCAATTTTGAGGTTTTTTTTTTAAATTAACTATACCATCCAACAAGTCATAATTGAGCTAATTCTCAATTGCACATGCATAGTTATTGCATAGTAAAGCACGTGACTATCTAAAAATTATTTTAGACAATAGCTTCATTCTTTACCTCTGACAAACATTTTCCACTGTAAGAGCCAGCAGATAGTAAAGTTAAAACAAAGTGATAACCAAAATGATACTTTGCAAATCGTTTTCTAAGATCCTATCCATCGATCCTGTGAATGGGTAATAAGAAAGAAGATGTTTCCCTTGAATAACCTCCTCTTGTTGATAACTTAAATTTTCATGCTTATTTTTGCCTGCAGTCATATTGATCACAACTCTCTTTTTTTCTTCCTGTCCTCCTTTTTCCTCCCTCTCTTCTTCCTGCACCCCAAATTAACTCCATTAACCAACAACTGAAAATGCCTGGGTTGTCCTCACACTTCCTGACCTAAAATTATAATTCTTTCACTTGCTCTGTTTCTTCTCTTTCCTTTTTTTCTGTTTTCATTGATATTCCATATTCCTCTCACCTGTCCTTCATCTCTTCCCACATCATAAAGCATATTACTATGCTACTTTTTTTGGGGGGGTACTATAATTTTGATTGGGTAGAAAAATACGCTAAAAGTATCATGTCATCTGGAAAATTACTACTTTCAGGAACAGCTTTTGTTTCTTAGTTTGAATTTGAACACAGTTTATTTTAATAGTCATCAGGTACCTATTAAATGCCAATTAGCATGTTAAACACTGGGGATACAGAAATGAAAAAGACTTTTTGTTCCTTTGAGGAACTACCGATACAGCAGGGGTAACAAATACATGTACAAACTATTCAAATCATTTTTTAGCCTTATGAAATTGGATCAGTTTCAGTGTTCAGTATATTTTAGGAAAGAATGAATATTCTGCATTTTTTGAAGACAGTTTTTTTTAAATGTCCATTGGGTTGATTTCATTATTCATATTCAAACCTGTAGCTTTGCTGGTTTTTTGACTGTTTATTCTGTTAATTATGCAGGGAGATAAGTATGCTTACATCTCTGGCTATGACTGTGGATTCGTCTGTTTCTTACTGTTTTGTCAGTTTTTGCTTTATATATTTTGCAGAGATGTTATTGGGTACATACAAATTTTAAACTTTTACAGCTTCCTGGCAGATTGGAACCTTTTATCATCATGAAGTAGCCTTTATTATCACTTGTGGTTCTTGCCTTAAAGCCTGTTTTGTGTGGTATTGCTTTTCTTTGTATTTCTCTACATCTTTTTATAGCCTCTCCGTTTCAGCCCTCCTATTGCTAGATGTGCCTCTGGGCATTAGAATATATTGGGTTTCGCTGTTTCATACAGCCTGACAACTGAATCACTTAGACCATTTATATGATATAATCATTGATACTTTGAGATTACAATCTACCTTATTATTTTGTGCTACTTACCTTACTGTTCAATGTTTTGGTTTTTTTTTTTTTTTTTTTTCTCTCTCTCTCTCTCCTTTTATCAGATCGAGGTTTTTTTTTTTTTTTTTTTTTAATCATTCCATTTTCTTCATACTATACTTTGTAATTTTTGTGTGGTTACCCTAGAAATTATCATTCTTTAAAGTTATTCACTACCTTTACACTACATTTTATATAATAGAGGGACATTAAAATACTTTAGCTCTGTTTACCTATTACTGGCTTACATATTACTATGTTGTGTAATGAATTATGTAAGCATTTGTAAGATCTGCATAACTCAGTGAACCAGTATTTTCCAAATGACCAATGACATTATAAAATTATGCATGGGTAAATTTTGTATTCAAAGTGCTAAACAGAGCAATAAATTTTAATGTAACAGAATATAAATGCCTATTGATATGGTTTCAGATTACACATTGCAACTATAACTTATAAGAAACTATCACTTGTTGTATTTAATGCAGCATTAAAGACCAACTTACACTATTATCCGAAAAGTCTTTTAAATAGTCCTCCCTTCTCTAGTTACTATGTCTACATTAAAGAGATTTGCAAAAATGTAAAACATTGCCAGTCTTGGCCAGGCACAGTGACATACCCCTATAATCCCAGCTGCTCGGTAGGCTGAGGCAGGAGGATTGCTTGAGCCCAGGAGTTCAAGATCAGCCTGGGCAACAGAGCAAGACACCATTCTCAAAGAAAAAAGAACCAAAATATTGGCAGTCATTACCAAATTTCTGTCTTGTAAAATCTGTTAACGTATAATGGGTTCATTATTGTCACTTTCAAATGAATTACTAAATATTTTTAAACTTTACAGTTTTATATTATTGATTGATTGACTGAGACAGATCCTTGCTCTGTTGCCCAGCCTGGAGTACAGTGGTGTGATCTCGACCCACTGCAACCTCCGCCTCCCAGGTTCTAGTGATTCTCCTGCCTCCGCCTCTGGAGTAGCTGGGACTACAGCCTGTGCCACCACAAGTGGCTAATCGTTGTATTTTTAAAAGAAATGGGGTTTCATCACGTTGGCCAGGCTAGTCTTGAACTCCTGGCCTCAAGCAATCCACCCACCTTGGCCTCCCAAAATACTGGGATTACAGGCATGAGCCAATGTGCCTTGTCCAGTTTTATTTTTAATATGGTAAATATTGGCAGATATAGTGCATATTTTTTAAGTTCTTAATAAAGTTTAAGAATTTACTGCCAGGCGCGGTGGCTCACGCCTGTAATCCCAGCACTTTGGGAGGCCGAGGCGGGTGGATCACGAGGTCAAGAGATTGAGGCCATCCTGGTCAACATGGTGAAACCCTGTCTCCACTAAAAATGCAAAACATTAGCTGGGCATGGTGGCGCATGCCTGTAATCCCAGCTACTCAGGAGGTTGAGGCAGGAGAATTGCCTGAACCCAGGAGGCAGAGGTTGCAGTGAGCCGAGATTGCGCCATTGCACTCCAGCCTGGGTAACAAGAGTAAAACTCCGTCTCAAAAAAAAAAAAAAAAGAATTTAAAGGTCTCCTACCACAAAAAATTGAGAAATGTTGTTTTAGAATTTTTTTTTATTAAGTGTCTGCTGGTGGCAAATTCTTACATTTTGCCTGCCTGTAAATGTCTTTGTTTCATTTTTATTCTTGAAAGATGTTTTCAAAGATACATTTTATTTTTCTTTAGCACGTTGAAGATGTTATTCCACTATCTTCTAGATTTCATTGCTAATTAAGAAATCAGCTGTCATCTGTTTCTTCTTTTAAAGGAATAGTCCTTTTTTTCCCCCTGGCTGCCCGTCAGATTTTTCCTCTGTGCCTAGGATGTTTTATAGCTTCACTTTGGTGTGTCTAGATACAGCTTTACTTTTATTTATCTTGCCTGGGGTTTGTTGAGCTTCATAAACCTGTGGATTGGTATCTTTCATCAGTTCTGTGAAAGTCTCAGGCGCTCTTTGTTAACGTTTGTCTCTGCCCCATTCTTCCTCTAGAATTATGATCAAACATGTACTAATTAGACCGTTTTATTGTATTCTCTTTGCTTCTCAGGCTATGCTCTGGAAGTTAATTTTGTCCTAATACTCAGTTTATAGTTCTGTCTTAAGTTGTTTCCAATCTGCTGTTAAATCCCTCCATTGAATTTTAAATCTCAGTTACTGTATTTTTTAATTTATAGAAGGTCTGTTTGGTTCTTTTCAAATTCACTAGATCAAGTCACTCTGTAACTTCTTACCACCTATATTTCCAGCCTTGGCCTTTTATTTTTTTTAACGTTGTAAGCACAGTTGTTTGATGGTTGATAATTCACGTATCTGTGGTCTTTGTGAGTCTCTTTGTGCTAGCTGTTATTTCTTCTAGTTTTCTCTGATCCCACCTTACCTATTCATAGGTTTGATTATGTGCTGCTTATTTTTTTTAAAAAAAGATAATTATCTGTATTAATAATATGAGACTTAGATTTTAAGATACTTCCCCTCAGGATTGTTGTGTGTGAGCACATTACAAGTCGCAATTACTTTAAATGTAAAGTATTCTGGAACACCAGAGTTGAAAATTCATGAGATTCTGATTAATCTTTACCTTCTGTGTATAGCCCTTTGGGGATCCTTAGTGTCAGGAGGGAGTTCTGTTAGATTTTCCACTTTGGGCAGATCCTGTGTGTGGACATTTCTCCTCTTCATCATAACCAAAGATCAGACTTCCCTAATGCATAAATGCCCTCAGAGTAAAACGCCTGTGTTCTGCTTACCTCTCAGGGTCTCTGCTTTTTCCCTTAGCTTTGGTTCCAAAACTTGTGTGTTAAACCATATGGGAAACTGCCTCTAGAAATAGCATTTAAAAATTTTAAGTCTAACCATAAAAACAGAGAATGCTTACCCTCTGGATGTAAATGCCATAGCAATAACTTTGAACTCCTACATTACATGCCTTATATATAAGGCAAACCTCATTTAGTACACATTGAGAGAGTGCCATATACTTACTAAGATCACAGGCTCTAAAATCAGACTGCCGTGTTTAAAGCCTGGCCCTGCCCTATAGTAGTAGCCTGTGATGATTTATGCAAGATGCTTAATCTCTCTATGCCTTGGTTTCTTCATTTACAAAAGTAGAATAATACCTTGCCTTTTGTGGTCATTAGGGGAAAAAATGAGCTGAAGCAAGTAAACATTTAGTACAGTGCCTGGCTCACAATTGGCTTTCAAGTGCTTAGGACAGTCAGACATATAGTAAGTCCTCAATAAATACAATAAATAGTCACTAGTTATTATGTTAAGCATTTATCAAGTGTCTGCTGCACCAACAGGCCTGTGTTAAGTTCTCTTGATCTTTGTCTGTCTTCAACTTAGGAAGGTGATTGCCCTTGCAGGAAACAAATAGAGAACAATTAGACAGCTGTAATGAAATTATTTGCTGAAATAATGAAGTTTTTGACTTAATATTTGATAAATTTATGATCGGAATAGCAAAGAGTCAGTACCTTTTGGTGAAAGTGGTTTCTAAACTAGGACTGTAAGGAAGTGGAACTGTGCGGGCTGCCAGCAGTGAGGCCAGAGGCTGTCATGAGCAGCAGCCGTGAACACGACACACCCGGCCGGCACTTCCCACCTGGATGCAGTTTTTAAAGTGTTTCTCCATGTTGAGGTTCTCGCTACAGCCCTCTGAGGCAGCCGTTGATGAGAAAAGCACGGCCTAAACAATTGTGTGGAATAGGAGAAAGAGACACGCTGGGACAGTCCACAGGCTCGCGATTCCTGGTGAGATGCGGATGGGCACATTCCACGGACCAGAACCATTATTTCTAGGAATGGGGCTTAGAGAAATCCTTGAACAGTTCTATTTATGAGTCAGTGTGTAAATTTACAAGTGAACGTGTCCTACTTTCAGTAGGATGATGGACAAAAACCTTTGGCTTACTAATACGTGGAACACAATATAGCAATTAGAATAAATAATGTAGATCTATATGTGTCAAAATGTGGATAAATTAAGAGACATAAAACTAAGTGGAAAAAGCTCGTTGCAGACAATAACTGGACATTGTGTGTATAAAAGTTGAAAGACAGGAAACGGTAATGCAGTGTGCATTGTTTATGGACACCTTGAAAGGCAGGAGAGGTACAGAGAACAAAGACAAAGTACCAAGAGCAGTCGATAAAAGCATACCTGTGTTAGGGCAGCGGTTGCCCTGGGACAGGGAAGGAAGTTCATCTGAAATAAGCACGGCAAAGGCTAACGTATTTTATCTCTGATTTTTACCTAGGTGTCTGTTATATTGTTTTCTCTGTGTGTGAAATGATACATATACTTTTGGTTCTTTTATTTAAAAAGCTTAAAAAGCAAGCTTTGGAATCAAGTAGACCTTGGTTCAAAAGCTGCTGCCTGTTTACTCAAATTCCTTTCTCTCGCTGATCTTCAGTTTCCTCATCTACAAAATAGGGTAATCATTACTTCTTTGATGGTCTCATGAGGACTGGATGAAATATTTGTAAAGTGCCTAGTGTAACCTCTAACTTCTTATAGGTCCTCAATAAATAGTGCTTTTTATAATAAATGAGTAATCCAAGGCCACAGGGCTGGTCTCTGGGGCTATAGAATTTGAGCTCAGATATCCTGACCCCAAGTCCAGAGCTTCTTCCACTGGCGAGAGTTATGTGAAGAGGATGCTGTTAGTAGAGGAGAGTGGTCACAGTCCCACGCTCTGACGACCCGCAACAGTGTCAGCAGGACAGGAGCTGCCAATGCTGTACCTCCTCCGTACCTCTGCAGCCCTCCTGAGAACGGTCAATCTTTTTTTTTTTTTTTTTTGAGGCGGGGGAAGAGAAGAAGTCTCACTCTGTAGCCCAAGCTGGAGTGCAGTGGCATGATCTCAGCTCACTGCAACCTCCACCTCCTGGGTTCAAGTGATTCTCCTGCCTCAGCCTCCGGAGTAGCTGGAATTGCAGGTGTGTGCCACTGCACCCAGCCAATTTTTTGTATTTTTTAGTAGAGACGGGGTTTCACCATGTTAGTCAGGCTGGTCTTGAACTCGACTTCCGAAAGTGCTAGGATTACAAATGTGAGGCCACCACGCCTGGCCTTTAAAACCTGGCAGTCAAGCCAAATACAGAAGTGAGAAGGTCTTCACAGTTGTATTGACAATGGCATTGAAAGCATTAAGAAGAAACATTGGAATTGAGAAGAGATAAATAGAAACTTTTTTTTTAAGCTGCTCTGTCCAGCAGCTTAGGCCAGGTTAACTTTATGGTAATTAACAACCCGGAGATCTCAAGGGCCTCTAACAGCAAATGGGTCTTTCTTGTCCATCTCAGGTGTGGGTTACAGGCTGCTCCATGTCCTCTCCAGCCCGAGCTGGAGTGGGAGGAGCAGCCCTTGTCTGGGCGCCAGGAGGACTCAGCAGAGGCGCTGGGGCCGGACTGCGACCTCTGAAGCTGTCAGAGCTTCTGTCTCAGCACAGGAACTGGCAGCTGAAGTCATCATTTCTGTCAACAGTGCATGCGTATTGGTTACTAGAAATTTCTAAATATCTGACCATTGAGGGGACGTTTGGGAAAATGAAAAATTAGTCTGAGTAAGTGGAAAGGTCACTTGATACAGGGCCTTGAACTCAGTTCTTCAACCGCCTGTGGACATTGAAGTATTTCACTACTGGAGGAAAAGTGATTTTGAGGTTCTGTTTTTAAGCACGGGTTTGGCTGGATTATCCTGTTTTGACTTTTTTACCTTTCCCTCTTTTGTTGACAGTGTCATCAGCAAGGTGGTCCCCGCCCCCGAGGCCAAGCCTGCGCCCTCGCAGAACAGGCCGAAGACCCCGCCGCCGGCCCCCGCGCCCGCCCCCGGCCCCATGCTCGTGAGCCCCGCGCCTGTGCCGCTGCCGCTGCTCGCCCAGGCCGCCGCGGGCCCTGCCCTGCTGCCCTCCCAGGGTCCCGCCGCCTCTGGGGCCAGCGCCAAAGCCCCCGTGCGCAGCGTGGTGACTGAGACGGTCAGCACCTACGTGGTACGTACCTGCCACCCGCGCGGTTAGCAAGGAGACGTTTTCAGTTCAAGACAAGGGTGTGCTCTGCATCACTATGGAATTTCAGAGGCATTTCTCTTTAAAATTGTGTCATTTACTTAATTATTTTTGAGTCAGAGTCTCCCTGTGTTGCTCAGGCCGGAGTGCAGTGGCCCAGTCATATAGCTCACTGCAACCTCAGACTCCTGGGCTCAAGCAGTCCTCCCACCTTGGACTCCCAAAGTGCTAGGATTACAGGCGTGAGCCACCAGGCCTGGCCTATTAGTACATTTCTTTAAAGGAATTTTGGAAGGAACTTCTAAAACTGTGATCATCAAATTGGTCCATTCAGGGAGCAATCATTGTAGGTGTTTAATTGAGGCATCATCACCCCCAAATGGGTCGATCAGGAAAGATTTTGTACTTAACCTCCCCAACCTTCATGTCTTCATCTGTAATTAAGGAGTTTGTGTTAAACTCTCTAATTTAACAAGGAGAAAATGTAACAAGGGATGTAACGTTAATCTCTGTGGTACGTTCTAGCTCTGAAAGTTCTGGTTTTCCAGTAAATCTTTGAGCTAACTCAGTCCCTGGGATGACTCCAATTGGAATAGACAACTCGATGGAAAGCTTTCCGGACGTGCACAGTGTCTCACACCTGTAATCCCAGCACGTTGGGAGGCTGAGGCAGGCAGATCACACGAGCCCAGGCGTTGAGACCAGTCTGGGCGGCATAGTGAGACACGGTCTCTGCAGAAAATACAAAACTGAGCCAGGCGTGGTAGCCTGTGCCTGTAGTCTCCACTACTCGGGAGGCTGAGCTGCGAGGATCGACCGAGCCTAGCAAGTCAAGGCTGCAGTGAGTTGTGATCACACCACTGTACTCCAGCCTGGGTGACAGAGTGGAACCCTGTCTTTAAATTAAAAATGAAAATTATAAAAAAGCTTTCTACCTCATGAAGCGACAGGACAAAATGTGTGATTTAGATGAAAAGGCTAGAGAGCAAAAAAGCAGGTTTTGTCACTGCCTAATAGTGTGATGTTGGAAATGCCACTTAAACTCCCTTAGCTCCGGTGTCCCCGTTCATAAGCTACCCAGAGGTCGTTTCACAATGATTAAATGAAATATAATGATTAAATGAAATGAGGTGTTTGGGGTTAGTTGCCGGGGATGCTGCGGCGAAGTTCTCGTGGAGCACATGGAGTCTCGGCCTTCTCCTTGTAAGCAGCGTCAGCCAGCAGCGGGACTGGCCGTATGCGGGAGCTTCGGGGCATAGGCTGTTGCACTAGCCTTGGCCACTGCACAGCGGGTACAGGTGACTGCTGGTTCTCACCCCGGTACATTTTCTCCTGAAATTACAGAGGGTCAAAGACGTAGCTTCCCACAGGTTTCTCTGGGAAGTTTTCCTGTCAGTGTGGTTTGCCTTTGTAGAGTCGCCTTGAAGGAAGCCTGTCCGTAGAGTGAAACATACTTGCACCACCAGTGCACCTGTCACACACAAAGAAGGCCTTTTAAAAAAAACGTATCTAGTCATCATGGTATTTGAACGTCTAGGAAGAACTGTGCCTTGCCAAATAAGCCGAATGATGTAATGTGCTCTGTTACTGTAAATACTTTTGCAGTTATCTTTTTCTTACTGCTGGTGTTGAATGCCCATCAGTGAATCACTTCTTCCAGGATGGCTCTGTTCATGTGAAGTTTGAGGAAGTGGGTTATAGGATGTGCCCTCTTTAGAACTGCAAAGTTAAACAAAGTCAACTCCAGAGTACACAAAATTTGTAGCAAAATAATGTTGAACCTTGTAGCTCTTTGGCCTCTCAATTCCCCTCATTTCATTTGCCCTTTAGTTGATTGTACTTTACTAAAAATGTCATAAAGGGAATGGAAAGTTACTTAGTAACGACTCTTTTATATCCTTGATCTTATCAGCTCGTTCAGGAGAAGGGCTTGGCTAATAAGTAATGAGGCGATGCATGCACATTTGGCTGTATGTATTAATTCCACGCCTATGAATGCGATTGAGAAAACCACATAGAAAGTGGAGCTTGGTAGCTTTCAAAAAATCAGTTGTTACCACCATAAAGACCCAAATCCGTAAGAATTTATGTTTTCTTTTGTTTGTTTTTATGAAAGGGGCTACAGGTCATATTGTTCAGAGATGATTCTAAAATGTTTGTTTTTTATGACTTGCAACAGAAAGCTTAGAATATTCCTTAGAAATGTCATCATTGAACACTTAGCGTTTTTCTGTTTCGTGATTCTGAAACAGTGATGGCACTGATCACGGTGTTAATGAAGTGCTAATCTACTGTAATTTTTAGTTTAATGTGCCCCTTTATTCAATTAACAGTATAATTATTCTGATCTGGTCTCTCTTTGTTTTTTTCTCATTCCCTCCGTTTTTCCCGCTCCCGCTTTGCAAACATCAGATCCGAGATGAGTGGGGCAATCAGATCTGGATCTGCCCTGGATGTAACAAGCCTGATGATGGGAGTCCGATGATTGGTTGTGACGACTGCGATGACTGGTACCACTGGTGAGTGCCCAGGGCGCCCTGCTGGCCACACTCTCAGGCAGCACCCACAGAGTAGATGTCAGCCTTTGGACTGAAGCAGGGCTGCCCTGGGGTCAGTAGGTGGAGTCAAATCACAGAGCCTGTGAAATGCAATTCATTGCAAAACCCAAGAGTCTTCAGACTATTGTTATTCACCCCAAATCTGAATATCCTGCTTAGCTTATCTATCCTTCTTATTAAAACAATAATACTAAAAGGAGACGCAGGGATGTCCCTGGCCTTGCTTTCAGGTAATGTTCCCTAGGAGCTCTAGCACTGGCCAGAACCACAAGGGGCAGCCCCTTTGTAAGGATGGCACAAATTGCAGGACTGAAGATTGCTTATCTGTGTTTTAAACCTATTCAGCAGTTCCTAAAAACTGAAACACTCAACCAAAATTTATGCAGCTAATCTCGTGTTAGCTTTAAAATGTCAGATACAAAAAGAATAGCAATCTATTCAGTTATCATATATGATATCTGTAAGATAGAGACAAAGCCATGGCTCAGAAGACTCCAATTCCTGGCTGAAAGGTTGAATGAACTGATGAATCTCAGCAGGGGCCTGGAAAAGAAGCTTCTGTAATATCGTAGTCTCCCTGCCCAACAACAGTGCTGCCAGTTAGTGCTGCTTGACTCTGATTTTGGGTAAACATGTCATAGACTTTTAAAAATTACTTTAAAACATTGAAGGAGAAGAATAGATGTCTCTATAGAGGTTGCTGATCTGAGCTTGTTTTTCACGTGTAGGCCCTGTGTTGGAATCATGGCCGCACCCCCAGAAGAGATGCAGTGGTTCTGCCCAAAGTGTGCAAACAAGAAGAAGGACAAAAAGCACAAGAAGAGGAAGCATCGAGCACACTGACAGCTCGCCAGGGTCAGGGTCCAGTGGGGTCAGCTCAGGCGTCTTCCCTGGCGCCTCAGGAAGGGAGCTGGTGCAATTCTGCCGCCACACCCACCCCCAGATGCCCGTGGATGAAGAACCTGGGAGGACTGAGGCAGGAACACAACTTGAACCTAGATCGTTCACTCCCGAACCGCGTTGGCCTGTGGCTCCGTGGCCGGGCGACCGAAGGAAACTCAAGCAGAGGCGTGGCCTGGGGGCTGCCCCTCCTCCTCTTCTCTCGTACCAGTGACAAGTATTATTAATAAAAAGAGCGTACATCTTCCCTTTGACTTCCTTTATTCTCTCCAGGGCCTTTTCATGGAGGTGTTAGATGAGAAGATAATGTGCAAACTGCCTCGACTGTAATTTAAGGATGATGGAGTCTGTATACAGTCTTCAGCCCCTTCCCTCTATAGTAAGATAATCATAATAACATAAAGGAAAACTCCAGTTGGAGCACTGGTAAATATTTTTGTGATAAGAATATATGAAGCTTCCCTCCTTCCCTCGTTTTTAGTACTAACATGTAAAATGTTCAGGCTTTTGTGAAATACCTTATATTTTTTAAGAAAAAGGTTTCTATCATGTCCCGTTTGCTTTTGTGCAAATTATTTTTGTTTAATGTATTTTATATCTTCGTTGCATTCTAATTTTGCCCTTCTTTAAACTGCTGGAGTCTCTTCTCACTGCTTGTACATTTCATCAACTTGTATAAAAACTCTTCAGACTAAAAGATTGCCCCTAATGTAAATAATAAATATTTATGAAGTAGTTATTTTTTAAATTTTTATCGTGTTTAATTCTGGCTTTCTCTGAAATCCACTGTGATTTCAGCCGTGTCTGTATTGACGCTGGACAGAAACAAAGAAGGCTGGAGAAAAAGCCATCGTTCAAAGACATTTCCCTTGAGCTGAACCTGTGCAGTGGCCGAAAAGATCGTGGGGGAAAGGGCCCAAGCAGTTGGAAGGAAAACAAGGCAATTTGAATTTCTAGTTTATGATTTGAAGTTGTTTTGTTTGTTGTCTATTTCGTTTTTGTAAATTTCTTTGACAGATTTTTACTAAAAGGACATGTAGTTTCCATGAAAGTTAAAAAAAAAAAAAAAAAAACAGAAAACAACCCACATATACTGTAGCATTTTGTCTTTATATTGTTTTATTTCTACAAATCTGTTCGTTAATATTGTGCTTTAAGGCTGAAATGAAGTATATTATGAATTTTTTTAAGAAAACTCATCAAATTTCAGGGTATCACAAAATTTTATTGTATTATTATACTCCCGCTATTTATTATATGTTATAGATGTCTGAGAGGTAAACCAAATATTTTATTTTTAATGTTAAAAAAACATCAAATTTAACTTTATTAGCATATTTTAGCAACTTTGGAATAAATATGGACTTTTACTTGTTTTTGAAATAATCCCAGTGTAGGCCCATGTACTGGATCTCTTGGATACTAGAATACGGGCTTTGAACCGAATACAAATATATTACTAAAAAATGTGATTTTTTAAAATGCCAAGAAAATTGATATTAGTGTATGAATTAGTCGTATTCGAAAACATTATGTGGTTAGAGAAGTGTGGTTTTCTGCCATGAATGTGAAATTGCAAATCAGTGGAAATGGAGTCGCCCTCCTCAGACTGCAGGGTATCATCACCCTCCTTGTTCAAGAAGCCAGAATTTTTCTATCCCTGCAAAGAAAGCATCTATGTTGAGATATGTGGTTTTTTGTTTTATTAATTTGAGATCATTCTAAATACTTTATACAATATTTTCACATGCACAAAAATGCGCGTTAGTGCTTTTTGGAGAGGGGTGAGGGGTGGGGGAAGTGCAAAATAAAGATTATTGGCTATTTCATAGTTTGCTTTTCCATTTTCTTTATTTAGGATTTAGTTCCTTGAGGCATGGTCCATGATCTGAAGTTGCCACGTTTAAGTGAGCAGGTCATGCTGCTGAAATCAGAATGGAGGTGAAATCAGAATAACTTTCCCCCCAATCTTGCTGTCTGAGAGACTTCAGCCAATGCTACATTTAAGGAATTTCAATCAGTTTGTTGTCCCTTGCTATTTCATGGTTGCTTTCCTAAATCCAGTTCATGATTTTATAAATGGTCTTTGCAATAATAAAACCAAAGAATCATTTTCAGGGGGCTGGAGAGCTGGAGGGATTAGTAATGGAATACAGAGCCTTTCACCTCTAGGTCAGTGAGTCGGATCCAGCCCAGGTCACTAGAGACCAAAAATTGTCACCATCTTATGACTGTTCAGTGGCCTGTATGAAACGAACTGGTGGTCTCAGTCTCTACTGGGCGGCTGGCTGTGACACCAACCAAAGGAAGTTCAAGAAACTGCAAAAAGAAACGTGGATTAGAAAATAAAACATCTATGTGACAAAGAAAAAGTTAGAAAGTTGGGTGTAGTCATTCTCCAGAAAGTAATACTGAAAAAAAAGAAAAAAAAAAAAAAAAAAAAAAAAAAAAAAAACATGCAAATACCACAGACAAATGGAGATTAATTCACTTTCCTTGATGAAGTCAAGCAAAACTGGAAAAGAAAAGCGTATATTGGGTGAGAAAGGAGAGGGTTAAGTGGGGAGGATGATTCAATCAGGAGAAAAAGCTTAAGGGCCCAAACACTGGGAAAAAATGGGTTTTGACTTTTGAGGGAGAAGGAAATCGCAAAAGGCAGCAGCAATTTGAGGAACTACCCTAACAAAATTAGATGCAAAGGAATGAAAAGTATTTCCCTTTAGAGGGCTTGCAGTTTTCCAGCTGAAGCAAAATCCTGACCGGTTTTAATTTAGTACAGCACTATCATTTGAATAGCACCAATACTTTATAAAAAGAAGTAATGGGGGCAGGGGGTGTGGAGATTGTCCTGGCAAGTGATTTCACTGAGGGAGATGGTGTTTGAGAAACGGACCCTCACTCATGAAACCGAGACACTCTTCTGGCGTGATAATCTGCCGTCAGAGCCAGATGGAACTGGCAGGGCTTAATTTCTGTGGCTGACAAGGTGTTTCTCTTCCAAAGGTGTCTACAGTGAGGCACAGTGAGGATCTTTATCCCCTGACTGATTTGTGGTTCCAAATGTCCTGGAGAAAACCAGAGGCTATCAGAGTATTCTGACTTTGTCGGGCTTTTTTCAGAGATAAAATACAGTGCATTACTCTCCTGTATCACCTAAACCGCCTTTGTTCTCCTTTCAATGGGATGATCAAACAAAGACCTACTAACCAAATTAAAGTATAAAATGAACACTGAGATATGGAAACCTTGCCACTAGGAATGCTGATGAAGAAAGTTCACTAAAGGCATGCTGGCTAAGTTTTCAATACAAATAGTTTAATGGCCAATCTCTAGATCATAGCAGTTTTCTTTAGAAGTTTAAGTCTAAAAGTAGATGAGTTACCCTGACCAAAGAATGAAACAGATAATGTCCTGAATAATGTCTGTTTCCACAATGGTATCAGTTGTTCTGTTAGGAAACTATTTCTTTGAGAATGTTGCATTCATGGTAGCCTAAAAAGTATACAGTAACTATTAATCCATGTGTGCAAGCCAGTAGATGCCATTGAAATGAGATATTAAGGTGGACAGCTGGACAGCTTGTTCTTCATTTAGTCTATGTATGAGTGATTAAAATGGCTACTTTTTTTTTTTAATTCTGGGCAACTCAGTTTTAAATTGAGTTTGAAGAACATTGTTACATGGTTTCATTCATGTAGTCTACATTTGCTAGGCACATTTTGTGGAAATGGCAGTGATGTGTCTGAACCAAGTTCATTTCCAGTTGTCTGGTTTCTGAACTGCTCGAGTCCTTCCTCTGGCTCCGTGATTTTGAATTGCTCCCAAAATATACTATGTATTAAAGTGTATTCCATATATTACCCTTCCCGTTTTTCCACGCATAATCTTCCTATCCACCTTAGACTGCAACTAGTTTTTAAGGTTAATACAGCTTCATGCTTTTACATTTTACATTCATGGCTGGGTAAGGTGGCTCATGCCTGTAATACCAGCACTTTGGGAGACCAAGGTGGGTGGATCATGAGGTCAGGAGTTTGAGACCAGCCTGACCAACATAGTGAAACCCCTATCTCCACTAAAAATACAAAAAAAAAAAAAAAAAATAGCTGGGTGAGGTAGCAGACGTCTGTAATCCTAGCTATTCGGGAAGCTAAGGCAGGAGACTTGCTTGAACCTGGGAGACAGAGGTTTCAGTGAGCCGAGGTTGCACCACTGCACTCCAGCCCAGGCAACAGTGTGAGACTCCATCTAAAAACAACAACAACAAAAAACGTACATTTATAACAAAGTAAGAGCTTAGCAAATGTTTGCATTAACTATCCTAGGAACTAGCAGAGTAGACATGATATGAGAAAATACATGTAGAAAGCTATGAACACCACAGGTTTAAATGTGTATGGCTTTCAGAACAGAAGTTCATTTCAGGTACTTAACCCTACACAATCATTTCCTACCGTATCCTTAGAACCTAGTCAGTATTTTAATCTTTTGAAGTTTTGTGGGTTTTTTTGTTGTTGTTTGTTTGGTCTTGTTTTTGATTAATGAAACGTTCAGAATAGGACTATCTTTAAAAAAAAAAAACAAAACCACAAACCTGAAAAATGTCATTGTGATTATCCTTAACGAGTAACTATTGCCAGGTTGAATGGTTTGAAGAAAATGTTGGTGCTGATCTAGTTAACTTATTTAAAGCATCAGAAGTACCAGACAAAGTTAAAATCATCCAAAAATATTATCAGGTTATATTCAGATTATTTATTATTGTACTGTTTGGGATATTAATTAGACTTTTTTTCTGCTAGCTTTTAGAAAATGAATTATTTATTTACTTATTTATCTATTTGTTTATGAGACAGGGTCTTAGTCTAGCGTCCAGGCTGAAATGCAGTGGTGTAATTACAGCTGACTGCAGCTTCAACCTCCTGAGCAGCTGGGACCAAAGGCATGTGCCACACGTCTCGCTAATTTTTTATTTTTTTGTAGAGACAGAGTTGCCCAGGCTCGTGTCGAACTCCTAGGCTCCAGGAGTTTAGGGCTGCAATGAGCCGTGATCATACCACTGCATTCCAGCCAGGGGCCACAGAGCAAGACCCTGTCTCAAAAAAGAAAGAGGGGGGGTAAGTGGGGGGGGGGAAGGAAAGAGAGGGAGGGTGGGAGGGAAGAAAATGAGGATCCAGAAAGGGGGCACATACACCATCCTTCCCAGGTTGGTTACCTCTTGCAAGAGCAGAAGGTAAAGGAGCAAGGAGCAGGAGAAGGAAACCTCCAGCTGTAGAAATGGCTGTCTTTGGGGTGGAATGACCGGGAGCTGCTGAGGGAGTGAGGGCGTTTACCAAAATTTCTCCACCCAGGCATGTTTCTTTATTTACAAAAGGTTGGGCAAACAGGACAGAGACATTTCTATTGTTTTGTTGTCAATAAAATGAAAGAAGTGAAATGGACAGATAGTGTGACATTTTCAGCTTACTAACAACTTTTCATTAATTACATATTTTATGTATCCAGGAGCCTGCACTTACATACAAAATATCAGTTGTCAGTGGTTTGTATCCAATGTGAGTGAAAATTCTCTATTTTATGTATCCAGGAGCCTGCACTTATATACAAAGTATCAGTTGTGTTTGTCCAATATCAGTGAAAATTCTCTCTTGCCTTGATTTAACCATTAATATGAACATAGACTTATTCATATATACACACTGAAGCTACGGGCATCTCAACTGCTTCCATGTCATTTGTAGCATTTAGGAGGTAATTTAACCCTTCTTTGACATCTACTCCATTTCTTGGATGGCTAGTTATTTTCCCAAATGTTTTTATGTGCAAATCATTGTCACTAAACTTTGTTTCAAATCACCAAAAACAATAGAGAAGGTTTGCCTTTGGATTACAAAATAGCAAAACCTGCTTGAGAGCTTCAAATTACCAGACTACCCAAACAAAGCCAGCCCCGTGTTTCAGTGTGTAGTCACAGACAATACAGTAATTTAATGCAGTAGGAATTCTGGCTGAATTCAGAAGATGGTATTTATGCCATAAGGGGTTAGTCACCCCCTTTCCCAAGTAAGGGTGATGTCTGACACCTGCCCTCTTGGGCTTGCAGAAGCATACCTAAGTTCGTGTATTGTATTCACACGAAGAGTTTTGTGTAAAAATGCAGAAGGTGAACACTCGATATAGCTAACGACACTTCATATTCTACACTTTTATGGGAAAATTTTGCAGTTGTGTAGTTTTCAGATACAGCAGTCATATGACATGCATATATATATGTGTGTGTGTGTGTGTGTGTGTGTGTGTGTGTTTTTGAGACAGAGTCTGGCTCTGTCACCCAGGCTGGAGCTCAGCTCACTACAACCTTTGCCTCCTGGGTTCAAGCAATTCTCCTGCCTCAGCCTCCCAAGTAGCTGGGATTATAGGTGTGTGCCACCAGTCGTGGCTAATTTTTGTATTTTTAGTAGAGACACAGTTTCACCATGTTGGCCAGGCTGATCTCAAACTCCTGACCTCAGGTGATCCACCTGCCTCAACCTCCCAAAGTGCTGGGATTACAGGTATGAACCATCATGCCCAGCTGACATGTCTATAATTTACAGTATGTATAATGCAGTCAGAAACAAGGTGTGGTTGATAAGAGTGTGCTCGTAATTTTCATTAAGTTTTTCATTGTGTTTCATTAGTGCTCAACCATCAGAGGAAAAATTAAAGTTTCAGAGCAAAACTCAGGTAAGACCCAGATGAGGTCCCCTCCCCTCTTCCCTTCAGTCACTGCTCTGATGCGGTGACAGCCCATGTCGCTAAAGCAAACACACATTTACACAGTTGTCTCCGTGTCTTCATGCCATTGTCTGATTTTTTTTTTTTTTTCACAAGGAAAGCTCATCTTTCATATTAAGTGGAGTGATGTCCAAATTAGGCAAACAGGGTGCGTGAAGGTGAGCAGAAACAGTTTTATGTAAAGAAACAGCACAAGGTTTCAAAAAGCATGCTAGCATTTCAGCAATTTTTAGACTCAGCTGAGGGCGACAGATCTTTGAGCCAAAAAAACAAAATGATAATTAAAAATCAAAATTAGCCATTAATTGTGTCATACCCAAGCCAATCCTTGAACCAGGGATAGAAAACAGAGTGCTAAGATAGTAAGGCACTATAGAAATGTGGCCCAATCCCGGTCAAGAAAGTCAACATTCCGAAGTCCCCCGCCCTCTCACACCTAATCTGATGAAGCCACCCAGTGGCTCTAGACAAGGTAAGTGGAGCTGGCTCCCCTTGGCAGTCTAACACAGCCCTTTAAATGGATTTCTATTAAAAAGCCGAGTTGGGATATCTCTTGGGATCAGTGTGGCGTTGAGTTGCTGCCCGGCCCCATAGTTCCAGCCACCCCTGCAGCAAACTCCCACTGTGATGGGAAGCTCCACGTGGTCACTAAGGTCCGCCCTCGTCTCTGTTTTCAAGGTCTTTCCTGAAAGTTGGCCACAGAGATAACCTGGTTTCCATGCTATTATTGCACAGGAAGAAGGAAGGGTTGAGCCCAGCCCCCTTGGGAGGTGAACGTTCGGTTCCAGGGAGTCTAGGAAGTCAAACCTGAGGCTTTTAGGATGAATGTCCCACAGAGTGACTCAAACCCGAGTTTCCTCTGAGAACCAAAAAGGGAACTCAATTACAACAGCTCTTTCTTATTTGTGACAGTTTTTTTGTTTGTTTGTTTGTTTTGTTTTGTTTTGAGATGGAGTCTCACTCTGTCCCTCAGGCTGGAGTGCAGGGGGATCTCAGCTCACTGCAACGTCTGCCTCTTGGGTTCCAGCAATTCTCCGCCTCAGCCTTAGCTGGGATTACAAGTGTGTGCCACCACACCCCACTAATTTGTGACACATTTAAACACACACACATGCAAACACACACACATGCACACCCCTTCCCCAGTACTTTGGAACCTGTGGCTTTTGGGAGTAGAAAATTTTCAACATTAAGAATGAATTTATTGGCCAGGCATGGAAGTCTCAGCATTTTGGGAGGCCGAGGCTTGTGGTCAGGAGTTCAAGACCAGCTTGGCCAACATGGTGAAACCCTGTCTCTACTAAAAATACAAAAATTAGCCATGTGTGGTGGCACACGCCTGTAGTCCCAACTACTCAGGAGGCTGAGGCAGGAGAATCACTTGAACCCAGGAGGCAGAGGTTGCAGTGAGCCTAGACCATGCCATTACACTCCAGCCTGGGCTACAGAGCGAGGAAAAAGAAAAAAGAATTTATTTTAATATTCTTTTTATTAACTCAAACATCCTTTCAGCCAGGACCTCCATTTACTAGTGGCAAATGTGGTTAACTTCGGAGGCCCAGTATCACTTCTTCCATCAAAATCGATTAGTCTGCAGGTTCAGGAAGATTATAAGGTCGGGTCAAACCCCTCCCTCCTCCCAAGTGTTTTAGCAAAGATAAAATTCAAATGATGTTTTTAATAAAAATAATTGCCTTCTTTTAAAAGATGGCATTAAAGATAATAGTGTAGTAATACTTTTTTGACAGCACAAAAATGTGTTCTCTTTGTAGCAGCATTCATGAAAGCGCCGGCCCCACCGCACTGTGAGACTTTTGTTTTGGGTAGGCTCTGTGCGTAGCAGGGCTCCTACTCTGTCTATCTTAGTGAAGGAATGGCATGCCTCAGTAGACAAGACATCGTTTTCCAACAGCAACAACAAAATCAACAAATAAACAACTCTCTCTCTCTTTTTTTTTTTTTTTTTGACAGTCTCGCTCTGTCACCCAGGCTGGAATGCAGTGGTGTGACCTTGGCTCATTGCAACCTCTGCCTCCCAGGTTCAAGCAATTCTCCTGCCTCAACCTCCTGAGTAGCTGGAATTATAGGTGCGTGCCACCAAGCCCTGCTAATTTTTGTATTTTTGGCAGAGACACAATTTCACCATGTTGGCCAGGCTGATCTCAAACTTCTGGCCTCAGGTGATCCACTTGCCTCGGCCTCCCAAAGTGCTGAGATTCCAGGTGTAAGCCATTGCACCCCGCCTCTCCTCAGTTTTTAAAAATAAATCCTTAATCAGCAATCAGTTTGGGGTAAGAATTCACTTCCCACACATTGCAGAGACAATCATCTCTGCCTCTCAGACACCTCACAAATATTACAAAGCATATATGTGTGTGTGTGTGTGTGTGTGTGTGTGTGTTTGTGTGTATGTGTATGTATATATATATATAAATTAAACAAAGAATTAGCTGGGCATGGTGGTGGGCACCTGTAATCCCAGCTACTCAGGAGGCTGAGGCAGGAGAATTGCTTGAATTTAGGAGACAAAGGTTGCAGTGAGCAGAGATTGTGCCACTGCATTCCAGCCTGGGTGACAGTGTGAGATACTGTCTCAAAAAAAAAAAAAAGGCGGCCAGGCACGGTGGCTCATGCCTGTAATCCCAGCACTTTAGGAGGCCAAGGCAGGTGGATCACCTGAGGTCAGAAGATCAAAACCAGCCAGACCAACATAGTGAAACCCCATCTCTAAAATAATAAATAAATAAAAAGTATATATTTATATTTGTACCTGTTTCTAGAAACGTTTGCCTCGATTTCTCAAGGTTCTGCCAATCTTTTGAAAACTTGTTTATAAAACGCAGTTCTTAGACTGGCTCAGGTTCCATGTGATGGGAACACAGCATTGCGGAATAAATATCAAGGGGCAATCTGGTTCAGAGGTTCAGCTGATGGTTTAAAATTATTAAGAGAAGCTGGAGGGCTGGGCATGGTGGCTCGCGCCTGTAATCCTAGCATTTTGGGAGGCCAGGGCAGGTGGATCACCTGAGGTCGGGAGTTCGAGATCAGCCTGACCAGCATGGAGAAACCCTGTCACTACTAAAAATACAAAAAATTAGCCAGGCGTGGCAGTGCATGCCTGTAATCCCAGCTACTTGGAAGGCTGAGGCAGGAGAATCACTTGAACCCAGGAGGCAGAGGTTGTGGTGAGCTGAAATAGCGCCATTGCACTTTAGCCTGGGCAACAAGAGTGAAACTCTGTCACCCCCCAACCCAACTCAAAAAAGAGGCTGGATGCGGTGACTCACACCTGTAATCTCAACATTTTGGGAGGCCGAGGTAGGAGGATTCCTTGAACCCATGAGTTCAAGACCAGCCTAGGCAACGTAGAAAGACTCTTGTCTCTGCAGAAAAATTAAAAATTAGCCAGGCATGGTGGCAAATGCTTGTAGTCCCTGCTACTCAGGAGACTGAGGTAGAAGTTTGGCTTGAGCCTGAGAGGTTGAGGCTGCAGTGAGCAGTGATCACATCACTACACTCCAGCCTGGGCAACACAGAGAGATCCTGTTTCAAAAGCAATAAAAAATAAAAGCATTTAGAGAAAAGCAAATGTTGGTGTACAAGGACATGTATATAGTCACACTCAGAAAACACTTCTTCCTCATTCAGAAAAGCTAAAAATGTAGGCCCCCTTCCTAGCCCTTTAAATAAAGTTCTCCATTCCTGGAGTATTTATCATGGGTAGGTTGCCATCAGTCATGGAAAGTTAACAAAGACCTATTGGGTTTATCTATAGGCAGCCAAACAAACATATCTTGCTCTTCTGTTATCTTCTTGTTAACAAAGCCCTATCAGGATGTTCTAAACATCAGCGTTTACTGCACAGTGGCCCTTTATCTAGGATGATATATAGAGAGCTCATCAATTAGCGGGAGGGCCTGTAGATACCTGCCATATATTCATGAGAGCACGCTGCCCCCTCTTCTCTCTCCCATCATGGACAGGTGCACGGCGGTGTGGTTTCCAAGGTGGCATCCCTGCCCACCTTCTGGGCTTCGCTTTGTCCCCCTTGCCGTAGGGAAACTGTCAGAGTACTTTTGGTCCAGGTAAGGCTGTGACTTTGAAACAAAACCAATAACAGGGCTGTTCTCGTCACACATACACAACCCACCCCATAGGACCATGTGACCCTCTTGAAAAAAACACAGCCTTGGTGTCATGAAGCATTTTGCAAAAACAATGTTACCGTTCATTCTTTTTTTTTGTTTGTTTGTTTTTTTTTTTTTTTGAGACGGAGTCTCGCTCTTGTTACCCAGGCTGGAGTGCAATGGCGCGATCTCGGCTCACCGCAACCTCCGCCTCCTGGGTTCAGGCAATTCTCCTGCCTCAGCCTCCTGAGTAGCTGGGATTACAGGCACACACCACCATGCCCAGCTAATTTTTTTTGTATTTTTAGTAGAGACGGGGTTTCACCATGTTGACCAGGATGGTCTCGATCTCTTGACCTCGTGATCCACCCGCCTCGGCCTCCCAAAGTGCTGGGATTACAGGCTTGAGCCACCGCGCCCGGCTGTTACCGTTCATTCTTTTACAAAATTTGAAACACTGAGGCAAACACTGGGTGTGCAGATGAGGGAAGGGGAGATGCTAGTTCCCAGATGGCATCAAGAGTGTGTAACTTCTTTTTCAGAAACAGGGTCTCACTCTGTTGGCCAGGCTGGAGAGCAGTGGTGCAATCTGCAGCCTCATGGATTCAAGCGATTCTCCTGCCTCAGCCTTCCAAGTGGCTGGGACTACAGGCACCCATCACCACACCCAGCTAATTTTTGTATTTTTAGTAGAACGGGGTTTCACCATGTTGGCCAGGCTGATCTCAAACTCCTGACCTCAGGTGATCCGCCCACCTTGGCCTCTCAAAGCACTGGGATCACAGGTGTGAGCCACCGAGCCTGGTCTAAAATCTCTACCTCCTTAACCAATTCTGAGCATGCTTCTCTTCTGCATAAGGCCTATCCCTGGGTCCCCCCAGCCCACAGGATAAAGGCACTTAGCTTGGCTTATGAGTCAAGTCATGGTGGCGTGGCTCTGCCTCGTTCACTTGTCCCTGCTCGGGGCATGCAGCATTCTTAGGGGCCATCACACTCTCTCTTCCTCTGCCCTGTGCCACTGCCTCTTTCTTTTCCCGCCTGGAACCCTCTTTGCCCCTGCTCTGCTCTGCTCTGTAAGCTCCTTGGCCTCCTCTGAGGGCCAGGCCACAGTTGTCCCTTTGGTGGAACATCTGAGGGCACCTCCTGGCACCCTCCCTCTGGGCTCACACACCACTGGGCCAGGCTTTTCACATAGTTATTGCATCACATATGATCTGTTTGTCTTTCTTGTCACTCTACCTGAGGGCATCTTGAGGACAGAGAAAGTTGCCTACTTGGTAGTCTCAGAGCTTGGCAGGGGGCCTAATCGACACCATGATGAAGGAAGGAAAGGATCATGAATGAATAGACACCAGTGCTCTTAAATCTATTGCTATGCCTAGATGCACACTGAGATCTGCCGGAAGGAAAGAAGGAAATCCAAGGAGGAGTGGTGAGAGCTGGAGCTGTGGACAGAGAGACTGTGTCACTTGTTAAAATAAAAAGAAAATATGGGGGGTGGCGGTGGGATCCACCTGTCTTAGATGATGTTCTGTGTATTGAGTGAGATGATGCTTGTAACCTCTTTAGTTTATGATAAATGCAGTTACTGCCATTTTATAATAATATGATTGGTCAGGTGTGGTGACTCACACCTATAATCCCAGCACTTTGGGATGCTGAGGTGGGCGGGTCACCTGAAGTCCAGGAGTTCGAGACCAGGCCAGTCCAACATGGTGAAACCCCATCTCTACTAAAAATACAAAAATTAGCTGGGTGTGGTGGAGAGGCTGAGGCAGAAGAATCGCTTGAACCCAGGAGGCAGGGGTTGCAGTGAGCCAAGATCGCACCACTGCTCTCTAGCCTGGGTGACAGAGTGAGACGTTCTCAAAAAATAAATAAATAAATAAATAAATAAATAAATAAATATGATTATGCCCTTTGGCACAAGTGCCTAAGCTTCCAGTAATTTTGGCAGTCTTTTCTTGTAAGACAGAATTTCCATCAGTTTGATTGTCCCTGAGATAACTCAGTTTGGTGAAGGGTCATGTGGCATGTGGTGCCTTGACACACAGTGCAGGCCTGGCATGGTGGCTCACACTCTAATCCCAGCACTTGGCTATTTTCTTTGGTGCAAATGGGAGGAGAGAGAGCTGATACCTTCTCATTTAGCTGAAAGCCAGACATGTTTTCTGTTATGAATATATTAGCAGAGGAGAGACCTACATTTAAGACATTTGGTTCTGGCTGAGTGTGGTGTCTCATGCCTGTAATCCCAGCACTTTGACAGGCTGAGGCCAGAGGCTCACTTGAGCCTAGGAGTTCAAGATGAGCCTGGGCAACATAGCAAGGCCCCATCTCCACAAAAAATGTTAAAAATAAAAAATATTAGCTGGGCCATGGTGGCATGTAAGTCCCAGCTTCTCAGGAAGCTGAGGTGGGAGGATTGCTTGAGCCCACAAGGTTGAGGCTACAGTGAGCCATGATTGTGCCACTGGACTCCAGCCTGAGTGACAGAGCAAGACCCTGCCTCAAACAAAACAAAACAAGACGAACAAACAAAAACACAAAATGCAGATTGATCAGATCTAAACCTGACAGGAAAGACCCCAGGCTCCGAGTCCTGGTCAGATTTCTATGTTTACCTCCATTCACCTGCCAACACAGATTCCACTGGACAGCATGGTGGGGACACCCAACACCCTCCTAGACCTGTGGCCGTTCTCCAAAGGCCACTCACCCGGGCCCAGATCTCCAGGCCAGGTATCCAGACCCTCTGGCTCAGGCCTGGTCAGCAGTCAGGAACTTGACCCTGCTTTGGACCTCTGAGCCTGGCAGCCAGCTCCTTCTGCTTCCTCCTGGCCCCACAGCCAGCTCTCAACCTGCACTCCAGGGGCTTGGGGGCTTCTTTTCAGAAAGCTGGGTCAGACATCAACACACCCCACCAGTCCCTGCCCTGGACAGTGCAGCCAGCACCACTTTTCTCTCCTCTCTGCCTGGCCGGCGTGGTCTGGGGGCTCTAGATGCCAGCACTCCAAGGCCACACGTTGTTTTCTGGTTTATTTTCGCGGGAACAGTTGCAGCTGTGGGAAGGAGGGCAGCCCGGTGACTCCGAGAAGAAGGCTCGCCTCCTCCCTCCCCCCCGCCACCCTACAACTACCCCGCTCTAGGCCACTGTCCCTGGGGTGGGGCATCGCGAAGAGGGCTCTGGGGACCCACCCGCGTCTCTTCTGAGACAAGCGAGTTCCCAGCGGGCAGGCTACCTAGTTTCTATGGCGGAACTCAGGGTTCTCGAGCTCTTGGGGTAGAACCAGGACGGGATCGCCCTGTGCACGTGGCATCCCCTCTTGCTGCGGGGTCACGACAGCCCAGGTGACCAGCAGTCCCCGGCCTGGGGAGGGAGGCTGATCCCGGCAGCCCTTAGGAGTCCTTCCACCTGCCACGTAGGAGCCCAGTTCGGGTCTCTCCAGCGCCGCAAGTCTAGGCCTGCCCAGCTCCAGGCCCAGACCGTGTCTGCGGAGCCCCAGCCAGCTCTGCAGCTTGGTCCTGGCTTGTGGGTGACACGCAGACAAGCGACCTGGGTGGCCCGGAGAGGGTCGTGTCCCCGGCTCGGGGTGGGGGGCTGGCACGAGCAGGACCCTCCCGGATCAAGCGCACAGAGGCAGAAGGGCCTGGACTGCACCCCAGAAGCCCAGTGGGTCCCCTGCGTCCCTAAAAAGACAAGGACGGGAGCGGAGGAGGGTGTGGAAGACAAGAAACTGAAAAGGGGGTGAGTGGATTGAGGAGAGCGGGAGGGAAAACAGAGGCCTCGGCCGCCCGCGGCCGTCACAGCTGCCCTTTGGTTTTGGTGGCCTCGCAGGCTGGGAATCGAGTCTGCCCTGTCCGCTCTCAGACTGGTCTCCTGACAAGCTCTGGATCGACCGTCCCCAGCTGTTCCGGGGACCCAACGACCCCCACCCTCCGCAGACAAGCCCGGACCACGTCCATTTGCTTCCCAGGAAGCCGCCCCCACCCGCAGGGTCTGTTTCCCGGCCAAACTGGGGGAAGAAACCTAAGAACCGCGCGCTCCCGGCAGGTGGCTTTCTGCGGAGCCAGGGCGGCCAGCGCGGCGGGGCGGCGCCTCAGGACCGGCCTGGCGTCCGCGGGCGCCCGGGGGGCGGGGGGGGGGCGGGGGCGGGGCGGGGTCCTTGGCGTCGGCTGGGGTGGGGGTGCGGGGGGGCAGATCCCAAGAGGGGGAGGGGAAAAATGGAGTTGCGGGAGGGTTGGTGGTGGTGGTGGTGTCTCTGAGGAAGTGGGACAAAAGGTGGCTTTATTTCAGAAGGTGCTCTAGGAATGGGGCGTGCACCACCAAGTCCCGCACCGCAGAGGTGGCGCGGCCTGGGAGCCGGGGTCCCTTCTGCCAGCAGACGTGGCCACCTCCTCTCCCCATCCCGAGGCCCCAGCCTCCTTGAGGTGGTCGGAGACGACCCAGACGAGCGGATCGGGCGGTGAAGAGGCCCGTGGCCCCCGCACCTGCCGCGTCCGCGTGTCAATGACCGTGACACTCAGGGCAATCGTTACCAACGCAGAGCAGGACGACGATACCCACCCCGCCCCCCAACAAGTGCAAACTAGTTTCTGTGTTGGGGGAAAAAAGCGAATAAAAGTTTAATAAACGTGTGCTGTGTTGTGGATGACTTTGTGACGACCTCTGTTGCAAATGGCCTATGCATGCGGAATAATGGTCTCCTTGCAGAGAGGGAAATAGCTTAGTGCTATCATCGTTGCCTCGGTAACCATCAGAGTCCCCATCTAGCAAGAGAGAAATGAGTTATGAAAAGGCTTGAGTGAAGAAGGGATTAACACATGATCCCAGGGACAGTGTGTCAATCAAAATCAACTGAGAAATTACACTGCTCTATTTGAGAATTTCTCCGGAACCCGCATGGTAGTGGAGTTGGGTGCGTATTTTTTCTCTCTCTTTTTTTAATTTGAGAAAGAAAGGGAAAGTATGGTCGTGATTATTCTTCATGACTATCATTGAGAATTACACTGAGGGAGGGAAGGGATCACAAAAAGGAGGGGTATTTAAGGAGACAGGCGCCCCCACCCCAGCCCAGCGCGTCTGGGCACCTGGCTCTTGCGTCCCTCTCCGTCCCTCCCTGCGGTCCCTCCTGCTTCCCTCGGGGACCCGGGCTCCGCAGCTGGAGTTCCCCCGGCACCCAACTTCGGGGCACGCGCCCTGCGCTCGGCCCCAGAAGGACTCGGAGCTGCACCCCGGGGGCGGGGAAGGTGGAAGGAGAGGGGGTGAGGAAGGACAGTGCAGGTCCGGTCCTGGGCCCAGAGGACCCAGCAGCCGCCTTGGCAGCAAACCCTGTAGGCTGCCCCCTGCCTCGGTTGGCTGGACGTTCGGCTCAGCGCTGGAGAAATAAATGAGCCTGGTGCCCTCCTCTCCCAGGTTGTAACACAACAGCCACCCCCCAACCCTGCCACACACACGCCCAAGCACGCAGACCCTGCGCACGTGACGTGGGGGTCTCAACAATAAAGAAAGAAAAAAAAAGACCTCACCGCGCAAAGGAGCGGGCTTTGGTTAATCGATTTCAAACACGCCTGTGGTGCGGCTCAGTGATCCCCTCCGCGCAGAGTCTGAGTCCGCTTGGACTTCCGCTCTGGCTCTTGGGTCAGGAATTTTGAAATAAACCTCAATCCGCTTCCTCCCACCCACCCCAAGAGAGGGTGTCCCCCTTTTCCAGTTCCCCAAAAAGAAGGAGATCGTTCTTTTTCGGAAATACTTGAGAAGCACAAGACCTTGGGAGGGACGCAGAAGGACCTGGGTCTGCTGGAATAGGGGAAGGGGGGCCTTCCTGGGGGTGACCCCTGGATAACCGCTGGGTCCCAGCTGCTGAGCACGGGTTCGGCTGGAGATGGGGACGCTCTGCGGCTCTCTCTGCCCGGGTTTCTAGCCAGCCCCCGAGGGCCAGGCTGGGGGTGGCACCAGGTGCTGGGGGTGACAGGGGTCGGGGTGGCAGAACCTGCACTCTCTATTTCCTGCCAAAGCCCACAGCCTGCTCTTTTTCCCAACAGGAAGGGACCTCACTATGTTCTTGTCCAATTCTCTAAATTAGCAGATGGGGAAACTGAGGCCCGGAATGACGAAATTACTAACCACCCATTGATAAGTCAGGGTTAGAGCCCAATTTTTTAAAATTCAGTTTAGAAAATTGGCCCTATTTAAAAGACAGCAAAAAAAGTTTGTTTTGTTTTGAGACAGAGTCTCGCTCAGTTGCCCAGTCTAGAGTGCAGTGGCATGATCTCGGCATCACTGCAGCCTCGGCCTCCCGCGTTCAAGCGATTCTTCTGCCTCAGCCTCCTGAGTAGATGGGATTACAGGTGCGTGCCACCACGCCTGACTAATTTTTGTATTAGTAGAGAAGGGATTTCACCATGTTGGTCAGGCTGGTCTTGAACTCCTGACCTTGTGATCCGCCCGCCTTGGCCTCCCAAAGTGCTGTGATTACAGGCGGGAGCCACCGCGCCCGGCCGCAAAAAAAGTTTTAAGGAAACTTTTCTCAAATTGAGAGCCTCAAGTTTTCCCAGGGAGTGGCCAGGGCTGGAAGAGGGGGTGGCTTGTGGCTCAGGACAGCTCAGTCTGGGCCCTTTTCTCTGAGTGTCCAGAGTTCCCCTCCGCCACTTCATTCATTCATTCATTCATTCATTCCTTCGCCCTCCCTCCACCGCCTCCCCTTCCCCGCGGAGTCTCTCACAGGTTTCCAGTCCTGAGGCCCCAGTGGTTAACTCAATCGCCCTGACCCCGGCGCTATTTGATATTTGCCTCCTTGACACTCATTTAGGAGCTCGCAGCGGTAACGCAGACATTGGACAAGTCCAGCCTGAAATCGAAGCCTCGTGAAAGGGGGGAGACGGGGCGAACCTGATAGCTGGAAACTCGTTTTCTCCAAAGGCTTTCGGGACATTTTAGCCCGGCTCCTGGTCCGCGGAGCGCCAGGGCGCCGCCAGTGCGGGTGTAAACGTTAAATGTTAGCTATTTGTTCCAATGATTGGCATGAAAATCGACTCTTTCTTGTCTTCTTTTTTTCCTCCTTCTCCCTCTTTCCTTTCCTTTCTCCCTTTCCCCCTCCGGATTCCCACAAATACGAATCCAACCAGTGGCTCCTCCAATGTGCCTTCCCCTCCTACCGGGCGCCACCCAAGTCCGAAAAACTCCCGATATGGAGAAAAACAACAAAACGACAATGACAAGCAGCCCGGGGCGGATGGGGGGGGGGGGGCTCTTCTGGTTTTGCTCCACTCCTGGAGGCGACGCCATTCAACCACCACCGACTCACTGCCTCCTCTTCTTCAATTCCTTGTATCTTTTTTCTTTTTCTCTTCTACTTTTTTTTGGCGGTGGGTGGGGGGAATGGTTTTTTTAACTGGGCTGGAGAGAATGAAAAGTGTCAGCGGGATATTAGGAATTCAGGAGTGCTGAGCTCTCTATTAACCAGAGACAAACAGATGAGCAGATACGGCAGTCACCTGGTTTAAAAAGTTCCAGTTTCTGCTTAAAGGGAGCAAAGGACAGAGACGTCTCACTCAGAGCGCGGCAATTATGCTTCTCCAGAAAGGGAGGCAGGCCCCGAAGTTGAGGCTGGCCACAAACCCCACTTCCCACACCCTCATCTGTCCACTGTCCAGCCCCAGCTCCCAATTTCCCCTAGCCCCACTCCTGAAGTCTCTAAATAATATGTTTATTCCAGGCTCTCCCATTCCAAGAGGCTGGTCCAGCCTCTCCCATCCCCACTTCACCCTCCTTTTCCATTTATCTTATTTGTTCTGTCACTCCCCATACCTTCCTCCAATGTAACCTTTTCAAACTCTGATTAGTAGACGCTTCATTCTCCTCACTCACGATTTTCCCCCAAGCCCCCTTTCTCCCTTTCTCTCTCCTTCTTAAAAGATTTTGGAGCCGGGAAGATAAGATATGCAATCCTCTATCGGGAATCCTGTGATATTAAAGATCAAACGTAGCATCAATGGAAGACCAAATGCAGTGGGAAACAAAAGAGGGAGGCTGGGAGATGCTCATCAGCTAATTACAGCTGCAAATATTATGCAAATTTATCTTGGCACAGAAATGGAGAAAGCGAGTTTAAGTGCGGAGATAATGCCGGAAAATTGAATGTTCATCTGGGCATGGGAAACGGCCCAGTAGGCTCCACTGGTCTGTTTCATCTAGGGAAGCACCGTTTTTATGCTCCTATCAGATCATCCACACTTCACTGGTTGGGGCTGAGAAATTAATATTACTTATAATTGATACTTGAAATTCTTGGAGTGATGTGTCATAAAGAGAGGGAAGAGAGGAAGGGAGGAAAAGGGAGAGGGAAAAGGGAGAAGAGAAGAGAGAGGAAGAAGAGGGAAGTCATAGATTATTTTAATACAGAATTGGAATCCGAAGTCTGAAGTCCACTGTGCTGAGAATGAACTGGAAGATAAAGGAAAAAATATCCTAGAAAATGTGGAATATTTTCTGGGTCTCCTGGTACCACCACCTAAAACCTGAACTATCTTTTTGATCATTAGTCAAGCTTTTTTAAAAAATTGATAATTATTTGGTTGTCTACTTAGCTTGAAGGTATAGGACAGGGTCAGGAATTGAGACTGGAACTCAGGATAAATGAGAACCCTGGGTTACCCCAGGGAAGGAAAACTGTGTGGCTGCTGGGTGTGACCACTCCAGGCTGCTCTTTTGGGTCCAAACAGAGGGAGGGCAGGGTGCTGTGCTCTGTGGGACCTCACCCCTGCCTCTGCCCCAATCAGACCCATTTCCTCCATCTTTACTGGCCCATGTCAGCCTTCTTCAAACTACTCAAGAACTGTTTGGGAAATTACAGTCCCAGGAAATCAAGTCCAGATCCTCATACTTCAGAAGTAAGTGGTCTTAAGTATAGGTGAGAAGGGAGACAATGGGAACTACAGTGAACAGAAAATAATTCTTAAAAAAAAAAAAAAAGTCCTCCTCCCATCTCCCAGTATAAAATCTGCTGCAACCTAGGGAAATGTGGAGAATTTCAGACGAGCATTATTTGGTGCAAGCCATCCAATTACCAGGAAATTATGATCTGACGTCAGGAGGAACAATTGGAGAACGAATATGTATGAATCTCCTCTCACTGGTTTGCATATTTGCAACGATTGTTTAATCCAAGCAACCAGAAAGTAATCAACAGGCACAGAAAGCTTAAAGAGCAAATTACCAATGACTCCTGCCCCTTCCACTTCCTGAAGCCGGAGATTCTGGTACTGTCAGAGGTTGGGAGGGGTCTCCCCATACAGCCTTGGATTCTGAAATCCATCCTGTAAGAGGCAGGGAGTAAAGCCTGTTGCGTTGAGGTGGCTTTTGTTCCTTTGGCGTTAGGGTACAAGACAAAGGAAACAAAATGCCAATTATTGGAACTAATTAACCATTAAATGAGATATGTATCCTCTTCTCTCTAACTCTAAAATGGAGGGAAGTTGATGAGGGTAGGTGTGGGGTGGGGTCTAGGAGCACCCTCCCACCCTTGTGATCTAATTAGAGGAAACCTGTGCATATATGCATATTCTGCCTGTGTTGACAAAGCCAGGAGAACTGAATACACACACACACACACACACACACACACATATGTATATACATATGACACACACACATCTGCATACTTTTATAAAAGAGAGCAATAAATATGGAGAGATCAGAAATTGATTTTTTTCTTCTTGTTTACTTGGAATGGGGCTGGAGTGGGCAGGAGTTAGGGTGGGAGTTTTGGTGGGGAAGAGCTCTGATGAGGAGAGAGAAAATCTCAGAGAAATTAACATTATTGGTATCTTTCTATATAAAGATGCAAATGGCATTTTATCTTAACTTGGCCCTGTGTTTAGTCAGTGTTTATGATTAATTATCTCCTTTTTCATAAAAATAAATCATGTTAAAAATTAGGATCTCCACACTGGGGAGAAACTAAGCACTGGTTTCGGGTCGATCTTGTTAATTTCAGCCTGAAATTGACACACTAATTAAAGAGCAACGTGGTAAAGCACAAGCAGGCAAGATTATACCCAGCTCTTTTTTTTTTTTTTTAAATCAGATCTACCTTATATTTTCCCAATTAAAAACTGCAAAAAGCAGTTTCATTGCCCCAGGATAAAAAATAAGGGCCCCCTTTTCACAACATGGGCCATCACTTTCTACCATCAGATTCATTGTGATGTATTAGATGCAATAAATTATCCCATGTAACAAAACATTGGGAGCTGAAAGGCAGATAATCTGGAAAGCAGAGATAAGGATTCATTATTCCAAATCATTATGAATCCAACGTTGCCTCTGACTTCTTTCTTAATCAGCTCCTCTGATCCTGGATATGTGAGCAGCACAGATAAGGAAAGAGTCGTTTATAATTCTCCACCTCGTCTAATATTTTAAAATAAAGTCAGAGGCAAGAAAACGCCATAAAACACTGGTGAGCAGGCAAGCGCCGAATGAAAAATCACTTCCATGTTATTATATCCACAGTAAGATTTAATTAAAATTCTCCACGTCCACGTGCTTTATTTTCAGATAGGATTTTTTCCCATCACGTAATAATTGATAGGAATTTGCAAACGGGGCTATTTATTTAGGGCGCCTGGGTGGAATAGGTCTGATTTTCTTTCTTTCTTTCTTTCTTTTTAATTTCCAGTCACTGCTTTTTAAACTTTCATTTGCGATGTCCATAGTTCCAGACCACCCAAGTCCCCACCACCCACCCGCCCTACCGAGGCTGCCGTTCTTGGTCCCGGAAATGTAGTTGTAGTCACAGTCCTGAAAGTTGAGTTTAACAAAAATGTTCTTTTATAAGAAGCAGCAGAAAACTGGGTTGTTCCCATGTGATACCTCCTTTATGCCCTCTCAATTCCTACCCCCACGCATATTTATAATAAAATAAATCTCAATGAGTGGAACTGGAAGATTAGAACTTTCAAACGCGCTGGTGTGTGTTGTCATGTGGCAGAGTGCACTTTAAAGAACTAAACCAATCTGAGGATTTGTAGGAAGGTAGAACAATTGAAAAGGGAGGCTGGCACTGAACACTGATGGGCAGAAAGAAAAATATTATGTGTTTTAGGGAAAAGAAACAAGATGTTGAAACCTGGAGAAGTTAATATGTTGGTTCTGCAGCTCCACACAGAACTACTCTATGTGGCCACACGTTCTTAGGAAGATTGGAGGTTCTGCCAGTGATTACCTCTTCCTACGGGATCTCCTTTTTCTTTATCTAACAGGTGAACTTCATATCTACGTGACCATCGTGGAGATCCAGATACACTGTTTTTATTATCTATCAGTCATTTACTGATCCATCTTCTACCTTCACATGTTGGGTGACTGCTCTTTATATTTAAAAGCCAATCAAATGCCTTCGCTTGTAGGAATGTGGTCTTATAAAACTGGCAGGATGCACCACCGGACTGAAAGCGGCTGGTGCAGGTGCCAATCAGGATGAGGCATTTGCCTTTGGGAAGAATCCCAAAACCAGGCTCTGTCTCCAGGCCCAGGGTTCTGGTCCATCTCTCTAGCTGGTTCAGCTCTGAATCCACAAAAGGCTAAAAGGCTGGTGGTAGGTGCTTCAGGGAGGGTAAATGGAGCCAGGGAGGCCTGATTAGGATGCAGGTTCATAGTGTGTGAGGAAGAAGTGACCAGCAGTGGGTGCTCATGTTTGTGTGTGGCTGTGAGTGGGTCCATGCCTGGGCTGGGACTCCAGGCATGCACCCCACTCAAAAACTTTTCCATGAAAAGATTCCCTCCAGAAAGTCTTCAAATCTCAGACAAAGCCACCTTGTCTCCTCAGGCACGTTAGGTTAGGTGGGCTCCGAGCAACTGGTTTCCCTTGCCAGGTAGTGTGTAAGCTATAGACAGTTGTCCCTGAATACGGAATGTCACTCTCTTCTCTTTTCGCCCTCTGTCACCCCCAAGTATATTTACACGCACAGAAACCGGAGCCGCGAATCAGTGAGCCAGAGTGGTAGCTTTTAAAATTCAGGAAGCGACTTGGGGATTCATTAAAGCAGTAACTTTGCTGTGTGCCTGGCCCAATGTCCACTCATCAGAAATAAATCTTCAGCCCTACTGCCCAGAAAGTCCGACCAAGTGACTGACCAGGGAGTATTTCCCTCACTTTGTTTCCTTCTCAGAATAAATTCTCTCCTTTCTCCCCAACTTCCTCCCCACCCTCAAACCTGCCCTAACTCTCCTGGAATACCTCACTCTCGTCAGCAGGGTGTCCACCCCAAGCCCATCAAGACAGCAAGAAATGCCCAGCTGGCAGCAACTGCCGCTGTCTGACAATTACATTGGAAAAGGGTTGTATTTTCATTAAGCCCTTTGGATTTTCTTTTGAAAACCTGAATCTTTGGCAGCCAAATTTCTTTCCATCAAGACACCCTGCCTTAAAGGTAGAATTGGGGTGATGGGGAGAGGTGTGCAGGAGAGCAGATTTCACAACCCCTCACCCAGGAGCCACTTTAGACGCGAGCAAAGCAAGTGCCAGCGCCGGCAGAAAAGGAACGGGGAGCGGGGCCGCCAGACCGATGGGAAACAGGCAGAGAGAGGGTCGCCAAGAGCAGGGCCCGGGTGGCCCGGGGGAGGGAGGAGGGACAGGAGAGCTTGTCCTGGGTCTCAGAGGGTGCTGTTGCGGGCTCCAGGTTCTAAGGAAAAAGGACTTTCCCTTGGGAGCCGAGCCTAGGGCGGGGAAAGGAGGAGGAGGGGCAGGAGAATGGAGACGACGAGGAGCCGGAGAGGGGAACTTGAAGGAAGACGAAAGTGGCCCCTCTGGCCTAGTGGACGGCGCGTTGGGGTACAGTGAATGCCCGGGGTAAGGAGACAACTGTCGCCGCCTTGGTGACCGATCACCCCTCCCTGGGTCCTCGCCTTAGTCCCCACAGGGGAGAAGCGCGTGAGACTGAAGGAGGCGGTATCAGGACCCTCCGGGGGTCTGCAATGCCAGCGACACTTCTGTTCCCAGCAGCAGGGGCCTTCCTAGGACAGGCCAGGGAGCCCCCGCCCCCACCCCGAACCCCGTTCCTCAGGGCAACAGGTTGGGTGCAAGCTGTCAAGAGATGGCCTTTCTGCATCCTCGAAACGCACCTAGAACGTGGCTCTGCCACGTGGTGGCAGAAGGCGGGAGGGACAGGGCAGGAAGGTGGAGGAGGGGCTGCATTTGTGACGACAGGGGGTGGAGGGGAGAGGACTTCGGGGCTCCCCAGAGGGCAGACAGACCTGGCCAGCCTGGCAAATCCTAAGTCTCTCTCCCTGGATTCAAGGCCTAAACCCGCCCGCAGGGTGTGCGGCGGGGGCACACCTGGGTTGGGGAACAGGCTGGGGTGCCCCTGTGTGGAGGCTGGTTTGGGGTTCAGGCGGCTGGAGGCAGGCCACAAATCCAGCGGAGAGGGCAGGAGGGCCCACAGCACAGAGCTGCTGCCCGGCTCCTAGCGCGGCCCCCCAGCCTGGGCGTTATGCTCAACTGCTCTCTGCACCCCATGTCCACGCAGCTTAGTCCTCACCTCACCTCCACCTCTGTCCACACCCCAGTTCTCCTGAGTCTGGGGACCAAATGTCTTGGCCTCCCCGACAGGAAATGGCCACCCCAAAACACTTTGCCCCACGAAAAGAGCAACTCCTTCCTACTCAACCAGTTGGAGCACAAGAAACCTCTTGACTTCCTGGCCCAGCCACAGATAAATTTTGTTTTATTTCTCCCCAAAGATTTATTTATTTTTAAAGTCAGTCTCCATATTCTTGTTGTATAAATATTGTGAAGGGAAAGCTCTACCTGTCAAAACAGATGGACTCCGGCCTTTCTACCCCAATGTTTATGGAGTTTCATTTTACTCTTGCTGAAATTTATTCATGACAGATTCTCCCTCCGTGGGTTATTTTGATCTCCTCACCAGCAGGGGTAGGGATGGTACCAGAGAGGCGGCTTTGCAGGGAGGGCTGGAGTTTACTTGGCCCTATGGGTAGCGGAACCGGATCATTTTCCTTCAGACATTTTATCTCCAGCACGACCTCTGATTCCTGCTTCCTTATCTCACTCTCCTAGAAGGTAGATTTTCCCTAGAAGTCTTCTTAAAAAGAATTGAGACCCCTAGAGAATCCCCCCGAACCTCTAGTAAGTGTGCCCAAGGATACCCCATCTCCAAATATTCTTCTGTCTGCTTGGAGGAGGGCCGGGGGTAGTAGCCAAGTCACCCAGCACCCTGCACCTCCTAACTTTTACAGGGCAGCTACGGCTCAGGAGAGATGAAGGTAGGATGGGGGCGTCTTGGAGGCATCAGGTAGACAAAAACAGGAGAAATAGTGAGAAGGGAGAGGGAAAGCCCGGGAGGGCAGAGACCCTAGCTTCCGGGCCCTGCTGTTGGCTGCCACTGGCCAGACCCCGACAAGCTCCCCCTGGGTCCCCAGTGCTCCCAGAAGTGGAAGGAAAATATCACAGATGGGTTTACACCTATGGTAATGACCCAGTCCACACTTCTGATGACAAGTATAGTGTTAATTCCAACCCTGCCAGAAGACAGAGGACTGTGCAGGCGCCAGGGGCCGGTCACATTTCAGGCCGCCTTTCCCCACCCCCCAGCTCTGTCAGTTTCACACACCCCTGATGTGCTGTTTGCCTGTTTGCAAAAAGGGGTGAAATTCATTCCCTCGCTCTGTCTCCTTCCCTCCCTCCCTTTCCCTCTTCGCAACCCGGAAGAGCTCCGCTCTCTACAGTGAGCAGGGAAGGCGGAGGGGAGGGGGCTCCAAGGAAGGACGCACATCGCCCAGGTTTTACCTCTCGCTGGAAGCCCGCCTGGGATGCGGTGAGCAGTTCCAGCGGCCAGGACGGCAGCGGCAGCCACAGTGGCGAACTCTGCCTGTCATTTCTGCCTTCAGATCTCCGGCGAGTCAGGAAAAAATAAAAAACAGCTGGCCCTCGGGAGCGAGCTGCCCAGGTCAGTGAATATCACTCTCTTCCCTCTCTAACTCCGCACGCCCTCTCCCCGCTCCACGTGGAGAGAATTAGGAGGAGGGCTCCTCTCCAAAGGGCGGACTGCCTCTGAAAGAAGCTGAACTAGAATCCAGTTCTTATTGTTCTTTTTTTGGTCGCTGGAAGTCTCTGGGTTTCTGTGGTGACCTTGGGCGAGTATGGTGTGTGAGTGTGTAGATGTCCTCGTTTGCAGGAAAGAGCTGGTAGAAGTAGGGATGTGAAGAAAAACCCAGCGGAAAAATGAGAGCCGGTGGGAATGCTTGGAAAGAGCCGGACACAGATTTCCCACTGCAAGGAGGGTAGAGGATTGGGGAAAACAACCCCCGAGCCCAGGAGCCTTCTCCTAAAGGTGGCTGCAGTCTCAATTTCATGTTTATTTTCCTCTGTTTAAAAGTGTGTGTTGAGGCTCATTGTCTCTGCATATAATTAAAGAAACAGCTGTGCTGTAAGATAAAGTTGGAACCCAGATGTGTCTGCATCTGGCATACCCGAAGGAAGCTAGGGGTCGGGAGGCTTCTTTGCTTCCAGGAGCACCCTGAGGTGGGTGAGAAAACCGCAGCCTCCCCACAGGGCACCCAGGGGCATCCAAAGCAGAAGGGGCAGAGAAGACAAGATTTGGACTTAACTCCTGGGACATCAGACCAACAGACCTCCAAAAGGTTACTCAGCGGCAGTTTGCCCTTGAAGACAATGTTAAAACATCAGGGAAGTGGAGTGAATCTGGGCAGGACAGTTGCTATCATACACGCCTTTTCTTTCTCCGGGATACCAACAGGGTGTCTGAAGAAACTGACACGGATGATTCTGGCAAGGGCAGGGGTGGAAGTGAGTCTAATGGTGCGGCCTCTCCCTGGGTTTGGTTCCCATGTTTCTTGGTCTTTCTTGCCTCCCCATTGTCCATGCTCGCCGGGACGTGGGGTCGCAGATGGGAGATTAACAATTTAAAAGGGACACATGGTGAAGAAGCATTTCCTGAAGACTCCTCTGCTTAGCGGCTGCTGCAGAGAAGGTAGTGGCCGTGGCAGTGGGTGGGCTGGGGGTCTAGCCAGGCTGGTTGAGTCCATCCAGGTGTCTGTAAATGAGATGCTTGGGGGCCCAAATGGCTGGTAGTATGTGTGTGTGGCTGGGGCTTACCATGACATGTTTGTGCCATTCAGAAGAACGGAATTATTTTCTATCTGTTTGAACCTAGTCGGGGCATGGTGTCAGTTCAGACCAAGACCCCACTGAGTGTCAGGTCGCTAGGTGGGGGGTCTGATCATGGAGTCTCTCAGTGGCATCAAGCAGGAGACCCTGCTTCCAGCTTCCAGCCAGCTGCCCCGAAAAGCCCAAGGTCCCCAGCCCAGGAAGCTGCAAGTCTTGGAGGATGCGGAGTGGCTGCAGTGCGTGGGCCCATCCTCCACTCTGCACAATAGGTGTCTGCCAGCCCCAGCGCTGGGGCTGTTCTGTCCCCACCAAAAGCAGGGAGACCTGGGAAGCTATATTTTTCTTTATTTGACATTTGCACCCTGCCTTCTTGTGGAAGATAAATGACATGGGGACAGTCAGGGGTGCAGAGAAGAGATAGAAGTGGGCATCCCTGAGCATTCTTTGGTAGGGGTTTTCTGTTGGGGTGTCCAGCTGCCCTGGACCACAGAGTGCCTGGGGAACTGGCAGGTATGTGGGAGCCAGGTGGCTGAGAACCCCTCTTTTGGAGGTTAAAGCAGTTTGTGTTCTGGAACCATGGCAAGTGGCAGGGAATTAGGGATCCGGATAAGGTGTGGGGGGCAGAAGCCACCTCTGTCCTCTAGCACTGGGTTATTTTTAACTATTTCTAGGCTGCACCAAAGTGATGTCTCATTATTGGTGCCTGAGCCATTTTGCACAGAAATGTGCATTCTTCTCCTGGTATGTCTTTGTGTGCAGACCAAATCTTTCCCATCACCTCTTTTTTTTTTCTTAATGGTAGGAATAGCAAGAGAGGCTTTGCAGCCTCGGAGGGAACAAACCGAGGAACCCCCTTTTGCTTTGGCTGCTGGCTGACTGGAGCTGGGGGTGCAGAGGTGGTGAAGCACCAAGCAAGAAGCAGTTGCCCAAGGCATCCCTGCTGAGGTCCACCGGGTGTCGGTGGCTGCGGGTCTGCTGGCGCTAGTGAAGAACAGGCATAGGCGTCTCGTGGCTGTTTTGTTTTATAAAACAAATTGCTTGGGGTCCACAAGGTGGAAAGCGGCCTAGAACTGAGTTGCCGGCAGGGAGCGGGAAGGGGGCAGCCCGGCACCACCAAGGGACCCCGGGACCAAGTGAGGCCGGAAGAAGCCTGCGCACGCCAAACCTCCTCCTTTGCACCTCTGAGCCAGGCACAGTCACGGATTTTACCAGGGGTCTCCAACAGGTCCAAAGGAAGACACAATCGGTTTGCGCTTTTAAAAGCCCGCCTCTACTGTCTCCTGGATCTGAACGGAGTCCCCCTCCCTCTCTTTTCCTACCCCTGCTGTGAACACTCCCCCTGCCCAATTGTCCCGCTACAATCACACTCCAATTCCTAGGCTAATCTAGAGGAGTCAAAACACCATAGTCTCCAGATAAAACCCTCCTTCTCCTCCCAAAACACCAGACTGAAGCAGCCCCAGGAGACTCGGCTGAGGCTAGGGCTGGGGGCTGGGAGGCTGTGAATTGGTGGGTGACCGCACCAGGCTGGGGGAGTGAAGCAGGTGACTCAGACTGGCCGGCCTCAGCCCCACGTGAACCCCACCTCACCTGGCAATACTAAGGCCTGGTGGGCCAAGCCTTGAAATGGGTGAATTTCTGCCCGGCTGGAGCCTTTCCTTGGTGCAGGGTCTGGAGTCCTGGGTACTGTAGCGGTGTGGCTGAGGGGTCCCCTCGGAGGGAGGAGAGGCCGGGTCTAGAAGTAGCAAGCCCCTGGCTGAGTCACTGATGCCGCTGGGGGCAGGGTAAGGGGTCCAAAGCTGGGGAGACCCAGGGCTGCCAGCTCGGCTGCCTCCATCCCTTCTTCTCTGGTGGCACTCACCTCTCCCCCAACCTGCCAAGGCCAGGAGGAAGGGAGAGAGCCGAAAAGAGCACCTTTCCTCCAGGGTGACTCCAGTTCCTTTCCACTCACCCTCAAGGGGAGTTCTTTCTCTCCTACCCAACCCGGGGCTCCCCGCAACTGATGCCCCCCACGTGTGCATTGTTAAACCCGAAGGCAGAAATCCCCTGTCTTCTCCCTGCCCGTCTCCCTCTTTCCGCTGCACCCCTACCTACCCAATTTTTATCTTGCGACAATCAGGGGTTTTCTCAACCGGGGAAAAGGCGGTGGTAGCGGCTGTGGGAGGAGGGTCAGGATCCCTCGACTTAAAGCCGAGGCCGGGCTAAGGGCGGAGTGCGAGGGGGCGGTGATCTAACGCTTCTCCTCTTTTTTGACTCTCCCCATGGCTAGCGGCTCCTGTTGGCCTGGGCTGGTTTCCTTCCGAGTTTTAAACGATGATAGATGAATAAGCAAAACGAACAAACAGAAAAAAAAAAAAAAAAAAAAAAAAAAAAGAAAGCAAAGAAAGAGAAAAAGACAAAAGGGTAAATCAAACCACATACCACCCCCAAAGCAATGGCTCATTTTCCCGGGAAGGTAGACCCCAGGCCCGGGACGTGTGGGCGTGGGAGCCTCGAGGAGAGCTGCCACTGGGACGCGCCCGCCTCCATCATGTTCCTGTTGCCAGTGAGTTTTAGGGTCCCTCTTTCTCTGTTTTCCCCGAAGTTCCCAGCTCAGTGGATTTTGTTTGAAAAGACCTAGCCTTGCCGGGCCGGCATCCTCAACCAGCACTGCCCACGGCCCGGCTGCCTTCTCCCGTTTAGATCTCGCTCCCTGCTCGCAAGGGAAAGAAAACCGGGGCCTGGGTGGGAGATGCACAGATAATATGTATTTAACCTGCGCGGTCCGTGGCGCCGTGCCGCAGCCCGCGGTGGCGCCTGGAGCCGTGTCCCCGGCGTAACCCTCTCGCCCGGCAGCCGGCTAGCTGTTTATACAGCTTTACCTGTGCTATTCTCCTATCCAGTAAAAACCCTCGCTCGGCCAGGGTAACCTAATCCAGGGGCCGAGGCGGAGGAGGGGGCAGTGAGGCTGGCTGGGTTGGAGAGGGAGGTATGCGCGCGCCACTACCCGGGGTCTCTCCTTTGCTCCTCCTCCCACCGTAGGGAAGGAAATTTGGATGTTTCGGGTGACAGAAATGGGGACTTGGGGCTAAGGAGGAAAGAGGCCAGTTTTCACGGTCCCGTCCTCAGGCTTCTCGTTTGAACAGGCGCTGGGTACCTGCGCGGCAGCCACAGCTGGACGTGCGCCGCGAAACGCACGGCGGTCCCGGGGGCGCCCGGCGTGGGCTAGCGAGGCCGGGGACAGGTTTCCCGCCCTGGCCTGGCTCAGGTCGCCCTAGCCGGGCTTTCATCTTGCCCCAGTCACCCTTTCCAATTCCCACACCGAAGGAAAAACGAGCAAGGAAAGGAGCCGGCGCCTCCCCAAGCGGACCCTCCCTTGCAGGGAGCCTGGGCCACTCTTCCAGAGCGCCCCGGTGCGGACCGCGGCGGGCGCGCGGAACCGAATTAAACGCCTCTGGGCGGTTATTGTCTTTCGCTAATTGCTCGAACAATGGCCTCTATTAAAATGGAGACACCCAATGAAAGGCCCCGCCGGGCCGCGCGAGACTCCCTGCAACGCTCTGTCCCCAGGCCTGCGGCTTGCAGACCGCGGACTCGCGGACCCAGCTGGTGCCAGGAGCTGGCGCCGGCCTCGACACCTTTGGCCTCCACTTCCTCCCCAGACTCACAGCGACAGCGGCCGCTTCACACCGATTTTATTGACCGATCGCAGCCCAGCAAGATTGATCGAGCTGGAATGGGAAGGGACTTCTCCTCCCCCAGTCCCCACTCGCGGGGTCCTGGGGCCCGGCTCCAGTTTCTGGCCTTTGGTGTCGCTCTCCGCCCCCCAGCCCCGCAGATTCCCGGCTCCTCTTCTGTCTTTAACTGCGCGGCCGGGTCCGCCCAGGCCGGCGCCGGGGCTCCGGCGGGAGGGACTAGGCGGCGCAGCTTGCTCCGCTTCTCTCTCCCGCCTGCAAATATTTGCTGCCTTGCTGGAAATCCGACTATTTCGCGCGCTCTCTTCTTGCAAAGTCTTTAAGTAAACACGCTCAAATGACTGCCCCCGGCGGCCCGAGGCACGCTCTCTCCCCATGCGCGGGATTAGTAACTTTAGGACTTCAACCCAGGGGCTCGGCTTGCTGCTTACCCTGGGCGGGCAGCGAGCGGGCACCCGGGGCCGCTTCTCCCGGCACCTCGGCCCCGCGGAGCTCGCCTGGACGCGCCAATCGCCTGGCTCGGGTGGGTGGCGCCGGCCGCGAGCATCTCCGCGCCCTGGGTCCGTAACCCTAGGGCTGGGTCCGGGAAAGCTGGGCCTTCTCTCTGCGCCACGGCCTCCGCTTTCTGTACCGGAGTGGGTTTCTCCGCTTCCACCGGGACAGGGTCTCTTTGCCCCGGGAGGACGGGTGGGAGGGTCTTGCTCTTGGGCATGTGTTTGCGGGTGTGTGCGGATTCCAGCTTAGCCCCTACCAAGGGGAGAAAGTCCGACTCCATTTCTCACCTTTTCTCCCAGAGGACACTCATACCCCACTTAACTTGACGCCTAAAGCAGCCGCTCCCAGGCCTGGGGGTTCAGATAGGCCAAGCCGGCTGCCGCCGCCCGGCACGCCGCCCCAGGCCCAGGCTCCTCTCCAGGCGGTGGACGCGCCGTCGCCTGCTCGGCTCTGGGATGCTTGCTCCCAGGGTCCCAGGCGTCCAGGTTGATCACCAGCCCCTTACCCTGGTGAAGGAGGCCTTGTGCCCTACAGGAACCCCGGGCCCTGCAGCGGCGACGGCGGCATCTTCCTGGGTCGCCTCCTCGCTTTTCCGCACCCCAGCTCCGCCGGCTGCAACTTGGGAGGAAGGCGACCCGCTAGACCATGCCTAGGCCCAGCTACCTGGGGAGGGGTCGCGTCAGGACTGAGGGAAGGCTCTCAGGCGTCTCTGCAGGAGGCCAGGATCAGCTTTGCGGCGCTGGCGCAGGGAGAAGAATCAGGACCACCTTTCTCCCCTTCCCCCCGGCCACGAGCCCCCTTCCCCTCCCCCGCCCGCCAAAGAAGGAGGAAGCCGGCCTGCTCTTGCCGGCTAGGCAGGTCAGGCCGGCGCCTGGCCTGGCTCGGACCCCCGCAGCCCGGCTCTCCGCCTCAGGCCACGCGCCGCAGCCTCTCCGGCCTCGCTCCCTTCCCCCTTCCTTCCCCGTGGGTCCCGGGGCCGACCTCGGCCCTCCCTCTTCGGTATCCCCCTCCCCTCCATTTCCCTCCCCCCCTGCCCTGTGCTCTGGGCTCCGGGGCTGGGCCCGTGACGTCAAACCCAGTGTGGCGTCGGCGAGACTGGCCGGCGCGGGCCATCAAAAGAGCAACGTCCTCTCTCCCAATTACCCACTGTCAGTCCTGGAACAGGGGCGGACCGGCTGGGAATTAAATGTTAAATACCCCCTGCTGGCTGGCTCCATTACCCGGGGTATCTAGCCCCAGGCCCCCCACCCCTCTCTGCCAGCCTCAAACCACCCAGACCGAGAGGGGCCTTGGAGATCTTTTATTTTTCTAAAGGTGGAGGTTGCCCTTCTCCATCCCCGGCCCGTCCGACTCGGTGCTGGCGATAGAATTTAAACGAATAATCCCTACTTCCCCATCCAAAATCAGCGGAGAGGCGCCCCTGCACCGGAAGGCCTCTTCACCAGCCTTTTCTTTTTGTCTTTAAAATCGTTCTTAGCCTCAGAAGTTAGCATTTTCAAGACCTGGCATCCGCAGTGTTTCTGTCGCGGGGACTGCTCTCTTCGGCTCTTTCTCGGGCATCCGAGGTTTAGGCGCGCAGGACCCAGGGCTGCGCTTAGTGTTACGCGTGGCTGTGAGCCGGGCTCACGCTGCTTGGCGCATCCATCGCCCGACCGACACGCGGGGAAGCATTTTTCATTTTTTCTTTCGGCTTCGGTGCTTAATCTTAATCCCGGGCTTCTAAGCAAAAATGTGTGTGCGTTCGTTTCTCCTTGTTTATGGAGAGGTTTCCGGAGGATATTCGACAGCAACTAAATAATTAAAAGGTTTAGAGAGCGCTGTGAGCAGAAGATGTGGGCAGCTTGGCTCGCCCAGGAGAGGAGAGTGGTGAGAGAGCGAAAGGAAAATCGATGCCTCTTAACTGGGCCTCCTAATAACGGGAGGCCAAGTGGGCTCAGGAGAAACGTGGGGGGAGAGCTGTCTTTAAAAAAATTGGGGTTCTTTCTTTTTGTCCTGTATATGAAAATTCAGCTCTGATTTCAAACAAACATCACATTTAAGAAGGTGACTCCAAAGAAGATCCAAACGCAAGACCAGGAAGACCCACGTTTCCACTACTGCTTCCAATATGTTTTACTAATATTTCTACAGGGATCGTGTTTTAAAACACGACAACCCCCACACACCAAGTTGAAGCTGCATATTGATAGTTTTCCTTCACCGCATGAAAGGAATCCTTCAGAACTTACTTTCAGGGACTTTCTTCTATCTCGAATTTTTGCATTTGTAGGGAATTTTATGGGGTAGAGGATCGAAGAGGGAACTATGTCTCCAATTCAAATAAAACCCCCAATTAAGCTCTCTGCCCCGTCCCTGGGATAGCCTGCGGGAGCACCCACTCCCTCTCCTCCCAGCATTGCCCTGGGGCGAAGAGAGAGTGGATTTGGAGTCTTCTTTTCCCGCCTGACCCCTGCTCGCCCGGGCAGCGTTTTCGGTCCAGCGGCTGCAGCCACCAGGGCGCCGCTAGGGGATGCAGTGGCTCAAAGGACCGAGCGGGCAGAGCAGGTTGGAGCCCGCGGGGCGGACCAATCGCGGCACGGCCGCAGCCTCGCCCGCTGATTGGCCCCTCCGGGCCCCGCCCCCGCTCGCCCCGCCCCGCTCGCCGGGGCGCCGCGGAGCCGCATGCCCTCCGCCCTGGGTGCCCGTAGCGCAGAGCTTGGCCTGGGGACCCGCGCGCCGGGGAAGGTCGCCGTGGAGTCCCGCCCGGAGGCCGGGGTTGGGGTCGGTGCAGACCGAGGGCTGGTTTCCTCGACTGGGGGAGAAACTTCGGGAGCCGGAGTAAGTAGGGCTCCGGGCTGGGCGAAAGGAAAAGTTGGGTCCCTGGAGTGAAGACCGAGTTCTTTCTCTGTCTACACCGAGCGTACTCGGAGGTGGAGGGGCGAGTTAGAGCCAGTCTCTCCCCTCCCCCTTCTCATCCCTCACCGTTGCCACTCAAGTCAGAAGCACACACTGATCACAAATATTAGGTCTGGAAAGGGCAGCTGCGACAGCTGAAGAGCGTTCACTCCGGGGGCTCGAGAGCGCAGAAGGCTCGGGAAAGAGGTGACAATGACAACAACAGTGACACGGACGCTCCCGTCGGAGCATCTCCCCTTTACCCGATGCCTCACCCTCTTAGGAAATCGGCTCAAAAGGCACATCTCAAAGTACCTTGACTAGAAACATTTTGTTTTTCTGGTCAGTTTCACAGCAGGTCTCCCCACATGCATGCGTTCTCCCAAACACCCTGCCCTGGATCCTAATCTCGATCCATGCTTGCCCATTTGTTGAAAGTCTGAAAAAGAAAAGTCTGCCCAGAGGAATGAACTTCATGAGTTGGGCAGGCTGCCTGCACCAGGGCGTAGTTCGTCCACCCGGCCCGAATGAATCGGCAGGAGCCGCGGCCACATTTAAAGGGCCAGAGCGAGCGTTCCCTCCCGTCCGCCCCCGAGCCCCCCGGGCTTCGCCCACCCTGCCCGCCGCCCCTCCGCCCGCGGCCGCCCTCCGCGGCGCCCCTTTCCGGTCAGTGGAGGGGCGGGAGGAGGGGCGGGGGTGCGCGGGGCGGGGGGAGAAGTCCTGGAGCGGGTTTGGGTTGCAGTTTCCGTGTGCCGGGGATCCTGTCCCCTACTCGCCAGCGCCAGGCTCCTCCCCCCTCGGCGCGGATGACACTAGAACCTCCTTAAGTTGCGTCGCGCCACAGCTGTCTGCGAACACTGAGCTGCCTGGCGCCGTCTTGATACTTTCAGAAAGAATGCATTCCCTGTAAAAAAAAAAAAAAAAAATACTGAGAGAGGGAGAGAGGAGAAGAGACAGAGACGGAGAGAGAGCGAGACAGAGCGAGCCACGCAATCTGACCGAGCCGGTTGTAGCCGCCGCCTCCTCCTCCTCTCTGCTCTTCGCTACCCAGGTTGGTACTGCTGACTTTTTTTTTTTTATTAAGTTTGATTGCCCCACACCCCATCCACTTGGGAGGACTTAAGGAAATTTTAAAAACTCATCTCTCCTCTTTTGGAGGTTTTCTAGGGGCTGGGAGGACAGTCCCGGGACCGGCGTCCCCAAGGGAGGGACTTGTCCTCCAAGTTGCAAAAGTCAGCCCCGCGGCTTGTCCTTCAGGTTGCTCAGTCAGTCCCGGCTCCCGCGAGCTGCGCTGCGGGGACGTCCCAGAGTCCTGCAGGCTCCCCGGCTGTGTCCCCGCGCGCCGGTGCGGGTCCCGGTTGCGCGGGGCGGGCGGGCGGCGCGAGGCGAGGTTGTGCCACTCCAGCAACTCTGGGGCTGACCCACGTCTCCCCTTCTCTCCCTTGCAGGTGACCCTAGGAGGGACTCCGCCTCGGAGCGGCTGAAGACCCCGGTGCAGAGGAGCCTGTCTCGCAGAATTCCAGAGTCGTCGCCCCCTTTTACCACCTGGTCCCCTTTTATCCTGCCGTACCCAGTTTTTGGATTTTTGCCTTCCCCTTCTTCTCTTTGCTAAACAACCCCTCCAAGATTATTTTGTAAAAACCCTCTCCTTTGCTCGCCTTTCCTTCCCAGCCTTCCCATCCCCCGACCGAAAGCAAATCATTCAACGACCCCCGATCCTCCGACGGCAGGAGCCCCCGACCTCCCAGGCCGACCGCCCTCCCTCTCCGCGCGCGGGTTCCGGGCCCGGCGAGAGGGCGCGAGCGCAGCCGAGGCCATGGAGGTGACGGCGGACCAGCCGCGCTGGGTGAGCCACCACCACCCAGCCGTGCTCAACGGGCAGCACCCGGACACTCACCACCCGGGCCTCGGCCACTCCTACATGGACCCGGCGCAGTACCCGCTGCCAGAGGAGGTGGATGTGCTTTTTAACATCGACGGCCAAGGCAACCACGTCCCTCCCTACTACGGAAACTCGGTCAGGGCCACGGTGCAGAGGTACCCTCCGACTCACCACGGTGAGTGCGCCCGCGGTGCGGGGACTCCCGCCGGCCGCGTCCGCTGTCCCAGCTCGGGGAGGTCGGGAGGAACCTGAGGGCGGGGAGAGGCCCAGCGAAAGCCCCGGTCCGCCGTTCCTGGTTCATTTACAAAAAAATTGGGGCCCGGAAATGGGCGAGGAAGGCCTCTGGCTGGTCGCGAGAGTGTGTTTTGAAAGAGTCGCAGCAGGCGCCTCTCCCGGCTGGTGGCCCTGAGGCCTGGCGCTCACCTGGCGGGCGCCAGGCCGCAGCCCTCCGTCCCCGCACAGCTGCACGTTTTGGGGGGTCCCGGGATGTCCCCAGGCGCGGGGTGCCCGGGCTCTGCCTCCGCGGGTCCGGGCTCTCTGGGCCCGGTAGCCGGCGCTGGCCAAGCCCGGCTGGAACCCGGCTCCTCCAAAAAAACTGGCGTTCCCTGTTACCGGCTAGCTCTTTCTAGGGGGGCCTCTCCCAGCGTCCCTCAATTCGCACATTTTCAGAAAGGCCCCCAGAGACTTATTTATTCACACCCCTCTCCTTAACCTTTTTCCAAAGCTGGTGCCTTTGGTTTTTAGACAGGTCTCCTACCTCTTGGCTTCAGGAATGGAATTCCGATTCTGAAGCAGTTTTCGGGGGAAGACCCTTGTCTAAAGTTTGAGGGCTCTGAGGTTTCCCGGATTCCCGGCTGCACAGAATTTTCCTGCGTCTTTGCTTTCCAGTTGCCTCCTTGCCTGCAACTCTTGCTTTACCCTGTCTCTGGGTACTGCCCCCGACTAGGCTCCCACCTAAGATGCAGGATACACCCCAGTTTAAATAGAGGCAATTCCAGTACCATCTCTTTCCCACTTTCACCTGGAGAAGTTTAGGAGCGTTCCGAAAATTAAAAAAGAAAACCAGGCCTGTGTCGTTTGAGGAACAAATATTGAACCCTTTCCAGCTGTAAGTTTCTTCCTAAAGAAGAAACAGGGCCCAAGTATTGAGCAGAAAAAGTGTGAGGCTTTCTGAGTCTAGCCAGACCGAAGTCTGCCCTGATCTCCTCCTCAGAGCCTGCCTTGGCACGGATGACACAGCCCCTCCGGCAGCAGGCGTCCTCTACCCTGCTGTCGCCAGGTTTTCAACGATCGTTTTTGCGGATGGGGCGCTCTTTGCCCACATTCTGTGCAGCTCAGCAGTTAAGTGGAAATGCGGTAGAGCAGACTTAATATTATTTACTATAGTACTTCCTGCATAATATGAATCTTGACCCTTGGTGTTCAGAGAACTCTCTTTCCCTCTCCACTCTCCTCCCCTTCCTCTCTCTTAAGATTTTAGTTTCAGTATTGTTCTTAACGGTTGAATGTCAAATGCTGAGGCAGGTACCAGATTTAAAGATCAATAATCGTGTGGATTTGCACTTGCTTTTTAAATGTACCCCTCAGAGTGTATGAGTTGCAGCTACCTTAAGATTGTGTGTTTGAAATGAAGGCTAAACAGACTCTGTGTCCGAGTCATCTTTGATTTAAAATGGACACATCAACTGAAATTTCGTGTCTTAGGGGCTCAGGTGAAAATTCATATATCGCACTGGGGGGATCATAGCTTTATGGAGGGCACATGGGCTTATGTTATCTTTGTCTCCTATAGGATTTGGGAGGGTGAGAAAAGCAGAGAAAGAGCCATCCCAGGGTCCAGGCTTGGGAACTTTCTCCAAAAGCCCGAGCAATTAACATTTCCCTGCAAATCCCATTTCAGGCCTTTTGCAGGCAGCCTGGTTTGAGCAAGCACTGTGCTAGGTTTCTGGAAACAAACCCTGAAAGTCTCCTGACTGCTGTCCCAAGGCCTCTGCTTCCTGCATTGGGCGCTGGGAGCTGGGCCTCTCTCCAGGGTTGGTTTTCTGGTGTGAGCAGTTGTGTGGCCGGGCTCCATCCTTCAGGCCTCATCACTCACAGCCGGCTCTCTTATCAGGCTGGCTGGGATTAAGTCCGAGCCGGGGAACTCAGGGCCATTGAAGGAAACCCATAAATCAAGTCAGGTTCTAGAGAGAGGCCTGGGGGGATGTGACTGAGACGGTGGATCTGGAGAGGCCTAATAAGCAAAGGGGCCCTTCACTCCGCAGCCCCTCTCGGGTGTCAGCTGCAGGCCCTTCATTCTGCTGGATTTGATGGGACATCCGTGTGGGAGCTAGGGGTGAGGATCCTGCCCCCTTGCCTGAGCCCCAGGTGTGCCCAGCAGGTACTCCTGGGACCGCTGGGAAGGGAGAGTGGGCCTGGGCTTTTGCTGAAAAGGAGGCTGGTGTGAGGGAGAGATTACCCAGGTGCTCCTGATGGCCTCCCAGGGTCACACTTCTCTCCTTCTCTCTCCTGCCCTTTCCCTGCTGCCCCACAGGGAGCCAGGTGTGCCGACCGCCTCTGCTTCACGGATCTCTGCCCTGGCTGGACGGCGGGAAAGCCCTGGGCAGCCACCACACTGCCTCCCCCTGGAACCTCAGCCCCTTCTCCAAGACGTCCATTCACCACGGCTCCCCGGGGCCCCTCTCCGTCTACCCCCCAGCCTCATCCTCCTCCCTGTCGGGGGGCCACGCCAGCCCGCACCTCTTCACCTTCCCGCCCACCCCACCGAAGGACGTCTCCCCAGACCCGTCGCTGTCCACCCCGGGCTCAGCCGGCTCGGCCCGGCAGGATGAGAAAGAGTGCCTCAAGTACCAGGTGCCGCTGCCCGACAGCATGAAGCTGGAGTCCTCGCACTCCCGTGGCAGCATGACAGCCCTGGGGGGCGCCTCTTCGTCAGCCCACCACCCCATCACCACCTACCCACCCTACGTGCCCGAGTACAGCTCCGGACTCTTCCCCCCCAGCAGCCTGCTGGGCGGCTCCCCCACCGGCTTCGGATGCAAGTCCAGGCCCAAGGCCCGGTCCAGCACAGGTAGGAGCCAGCTCTCCCCTGGAGCCCTTTTCCCTCCTACCTCCCCTTCTCCTCAATCCATTGCCGCACCCAGAGGGGCCCCTCAGGGGAGCTGCGATGTCCCAAAGCCCACTGAGATGCCATTTCTTCCCATTCTTCTAGTCGGGAAGGGCACAGCGTGGCCTCCCATTCTAGCTCCCCCTGGCCTCGGAAGCGGTGGGGAAGTGGGATCTGATTTAAAAGCCCCCAATGAGCTGGGAAAGGAAAAAGACAAACAAAAACAAAGTCATGCCCTCTCCTGCCTGTCACAGGACTTCTGGATTGGGCTGGTAACCTTTAGTCAGTTTCCAAGACCAAATGGAAGGCCGAGGGAATAAATCTTGAGTGTTTCATGCTAAAACGAAACCTCCCCAAGCCTAAACAAACACAGGTCCCTCGATGACCCCTTTGGCCTCTGTCATTCTGACTGTTCCTCTCGCTCAACTCAAAGGGGACCATGCAGTGAGGACGGTCCTTTATTAGACTTGTAGAAACAAAGTGTGTGTGCAAGAGCCTGGCCAAAGCTGCGCGCATCTTCCCTGTGTGGAAAAGGGGGCTCTCAACTGAACTGGGAGAAAAAGCTGGCTTTGCATTGGGGAAGCAGAGTTGAATGAAAATCAAATCGCCTGGGTCAGTCAGTTACCTGCAGTGTCTCCTAGGGCTCTCAGCGCAGGCAGGGGCAGGAAGCCCCATTAGGACATATTCCTCGGCTGAGCTGAAGCCAGAGGAGGTAGAAAGGACTGGAAAAGTGCTCCAGGTGTGTACTTCACCTTTCTGTGCTCTGCTCCTTTCCAAAATGCAAGCCCTGCCTTGCAGCTTACTGCATTTTTTATTCAATTGGTGTCATTACTTGCATGGAAACACACACACACACACACTCTCTCTCTCTCTCTCTCTCGCTTTAAAAATAAATCAGTCCATCACCAATTTCATTTCTAACCAGAGTAATTGCATCAAAAGAGAGCTAGGCATTCTCTGAGATAGATTTCACTGTGTTTTTAGACAGGGCTTGGTGAAGATTGTGACATCTCCTTAGGTATGTCTATTTCAGAGTCCATTTCTGGTGCGCTTTAAGTGTCTTGCCTCTTCGCTCTCTCTGTATAGATCCTATATAGAAAGTAATCATGAAAATCACTTGTCTTTTAGGGGTGAGATGAGCAGCCTTGAAACCGAGCTCCCAAAGCTCCGGTTTGAAAAACTTCAGAGGGAGTACTCTGGGAGCCCAGTGACCATGAGATCAGTTTTCAGGGTTTTTTTTCCAGGGTGACATTCACTCCGACTGCCTGAGCAGGACTGTCTCTATTTAGTTGATATGTTTTAGCTAATCCAATTATTTTCAGACTGCTGCACGCGACAGTTGCATTGTTTATCCCGAGCCAGGAACTTTAATAGAGTCCGGATGCGGTCAGGCTGACAGAAGAACTCAGACCTGCATGTTCAGTACATGAAAGCAGGCAGGAGGGAGAGGGAGGCAGGCTGGCTGGTGGAGTCAAAAAGAAAGCTAGAGGCCGGGAGAGCTGGAGGAGCCGAGCGGCCGCCGTGCCTCCGCCGGGGCTGGGCTTGGGGGCGGAGGGAAGGATTAAGGAGAAGTGGGGTGCAGCGTGACTCAAAAACACGGCGGGGAAGCTGAATCTAAAGAGAGTAGACCTGTGCATTTTGAGGTCGTGATGGCATTTCTTTCCTTCTTTTCTTTCTTTTTTTTTTTAAGTTCTCTTTTCTGGTAAGGCTATGAGGCTGGGGAGAGCTCGTGGTATCTGAGGCCGGAGTAGTGGTTTGTGCCGGTGGGGAGGGGACAGAGTAACTTTTCCAAGATACTCTGGTTTCTCTACCCTCATTTCCGTGTTTGATTTCTTCCTCTCTCTTGTGCACACTTTCTGCCTTCGGTTGAGTCTTTTCTTTCCTCTCCTTTCTTTCCATAAGACTCTGAACATAGCGGGGAGAAAGAGAGGGCCGTGGCTTCCCTAAGCCGGCGCTAGGAATACTGATACCCCGATCTCGGTTTTTTGGCGAGGGGGAGTGGAGGCCATTGCAATTTGGCCTTTTTACTTCCTCCTTCTTAATTCCTTTCTCACAGCCATTAAAACCAAGAACAGCACACCTGGCGGGGGCGTTGAGCTAGCTGGGACTTTTGGGAGTGTGGAGGGGAAGTTTCCAGAAGCCCCTCCTTGTGCAGGGGGTGGAGGTGGTGGGAATTCTTGAGGAAGGGATTCTCTTGGTTTTAGTGGTTGCTCTCTCTCTATCTTCCCCCCCCCCCAACCTCTTCTTTGCAAATGCATTTGCTGAAGGAGGACACAGAAAAGAGGGTTTTCGGGGTTGTTGCTGGAAACGGTTGACGTTGTGGTTAGGGCACCTATTGCTTTCTTAACGCCTGGGTTTTTGGGGCTGGGATGAAGCTTTGCAAACAAAAGACACAGTCTTTGTGTCAAGGGCCTCTTCCTAGCTCCCGGCCACCCTTCCAGTCGGGCATCGCCCTCCACCATCCCCTGAACTAGTGCCTGCCCTGCTCCCTACCCCCTCCCACGCCCGTTTCAGGGTTTCAGGCCAAGGCAGAGCAAGAGGCATTTGCCAGCAGCTGTTGAATGTCAAGAGGCCTCGCAGCTCTGTGGTTCTTGTCACCTAAGAGAGAGGTGTCTGTCTGAGCAGCTCACAGCAGGCAGGGGCGAGGAGAGGGGAGGGAAGAAGGCAGGAGGGAGTCAGGGCCTCCATTAGGAAAATTGGCTGTTTGGTGAAGTCATAGACCAGAGGCAGCAAGGAAAAAAGAAGAAGAAAAAGCCCATACGAGGCAATGGCAAACTTGCCGAGTGAATCAAGACAGAAAATTGCCCCAGTGTGCACATCCTTGTTGAAGAGGTAACCGTTGCTAGCTTTCAAGGTCTTTCTGAAAAGGAAGCTGTCACTCTCCCCACCGCCCTGCAAATGAAAGGAAATCAGACTGATCACGTCAGGCTGGGAGGTCCCCCAGCGCTAGGGTGCCAGGGCGCTCAGGAGCCGGGCAGCATCCATGCTCTCTGCCTCCAACCGCAGCCGCCTCTCCTCACGTTGCCTCTGCCCAGTGCCCAAGTAGGGGAGAAGCCTGGGGGCCCCGTGTCTGGGCAGAGAGGGGAGTGGGCCTGCAGCCCTAGCTGGGACAGGGCCAGTGCTGCCCTAGAAGGGGCTGACCCAGCGGCCACCTTGGATGCGGAAAGGCAAGCCTGTGGCCGCCTGGCTGGGGCGCAGCCGGCAGCTCGCCCACTCACCCTTCACTCTTTCCTCCCAGCCTCCCCCACATCCAGTCTGCGACATCCCTCAGGCTTTTGACCCCAACTGAAAGGTGTCTGGGTGTGATTCAGGCCTGGGTCTTTTTCAAGAACTGAGAAGAGCCATTGGGTACTAAAGAAGGTGCTTTGGCAGGCACTGCAGCGTGTTTGTGTATAATCTCAGGGGTTCTGGGCACGGCGAAGGCTCTCTGGGGACCCCAGGCTAAGAACCTTTTGGAAGGTGGAGAAAAAAAAAAGCCTTCTTACATGCTCACCATTTTTTTTTTTTTTTTGAAAAAGCAAAGTAGACAAAAACTGGTGGGCACCATCCCTGACTCTCATGAAAAAGGATGCAAGACCCTCTTCTGTTTGCAAGTCCTTAACTTTCCTGAAGAACTTGTCCCTAGAGAGGATCTCAGGCCCACGCGTGTGAACCCCCTAGTTCCCTTCCACTTGGTCTGGGGCTTTCCAAAGGCCCAATAGGTCCTAGGTCTGCCAAGGCAGGCTCCTTCTTTTAGGGGAATCAACATTCTCAAGCACCCTCCTGGGTTCTCTTTCTCCATTCCAGTGGTCCAAGCAGGTTGGAGGTATTGATTACTCTCTTAAAACAGTCTTCAGGGCTCAATTTTCTTCCCCACCCACCCCCCAGGGCCCCCCTCTTGAGCTGACCTTCCTGTTCCCACAGGGAATAGGAGTCCTGGCTTTCTCGGGGCACCGAGAGAAGTAGGCACTAGGGATCCACGTGTCCCTGGGTCCCCCAAAAGCAGAGATTCTCCTAGAAAGCATTTTTCTCTTCCTCCTGCAGAAGGTAAAAAGAAGTCAGTTTGCAAACTCCCCAGCGTCTCGAAATGGATATTTAAGGGATTCTTCCAAGGAGCTCTCTGGGTGGGTCTGGGTCACTTTCCAGCCCCAGCTGAGGGAGTGAATGCTGCTCAAACTCCCTACCGGCCTGGCCGGTTTTTCGTTTATTTTGTTTGTTTGTGTTTTTGGAAAAAGAGAAACTGCGGGCAGGCCTTCCTTAATGAGCAGCCATCCCCCTTCCTTAACTTGCTGCTTCTCCTGATCTTCCTCTGACTGGCTTCACTCTGCCCTCCCAAACCTTTCTTTTTCCTTTTTGCCTCCCTCCCCCTCTTCCGGGTTCCCTGCCTAAAGTTTGCATTTCCCCCAGCACCCCCTGGCTGGGGTCATCCTTTAACTTCAGTCTCTATAACAGTGTCTGGAAAGCTATGGAAACCCCTCCTGGGTCCTAATCACTTCCTCTCCAGCCGGGGACATTTACAGTTTGATTGGAGGTAAAACCTAAAACCCTAGCTCCTGCAATCAATCAGCTGATTGATCAATCTATACATCTATTTATTATCTGTTCACCTTTCTAGCCATTGATTAATCCTTCCTTTTCCCCCATCCCAATCTTCATTATTTAATCAATCTCTATAGACAGAGCCATGATGATAATGGGTCACTTTTGTCTTCCTTTTTTTCCTTTGAGGGAAATGAATGGAATGTGTGGCTTTTGCCACCATCCAGGGCTCAAGATTTTCTCAGGGAAGTATTTGAAGCTGGAATCTGCGTTCCTCCTTGGTCCTGCCTGATCTTCTCCATCAAGTCGGGCAAGCCAAGAACAGGGTTCTGTTGCAAGGAGGCATCTGCCCCTTCTGCGGGCGCCTCCATGTGTGTCGGAGAACGGGCATGCAGGGACAGCATTCCGCAGCTCAACTTTGGAGCATCTTGGAAATAGGTGGAGGTGGACACGCTCCCCAAAAAAGGAAGGAGAAAGAAAAAAGTTCTCCATTTTGCTTTTCTCCCCCAATTCCAAACACTGTCAGCTTGTCTGCGTGTGTTCCTTCCCTAAGTGCCTTATCTGTGCTTTTGTTTCCAGAAGGCAGGGAGTGTGTGAACTGCGGGGCAACCTCGACCCCACTGTGGCGGCGAGATGGCACGGGGCACTACCTGTGCAATGCCTGCGGGCTCTATCACAAAATGAACGGACAGAACCGGCCCCTCATCAAGCCCAAGCGAAGGCTGGTAAGTTCTCGGGAAGGGATGGATTCCACGCTGACCATTCCGGGTTTCTCATTTCCTCTCTTTGGGAAGGACAGCTTTCTGCAGGAAATTGACAGGACTGCCCCACATCATGTCAGCTGGATTGGGACAGTTTTTTTCCTCCTTTTTCTTTTTTTTTTCAAATTAGATAAACAGAACAGCTCTCCCTCCCTCTTTTTTCCCATCCATGTTTCTTAAGTCACTTGTGAAAATTTTAGAGACTGAGTTCTTGGTTATCAAATCTGCAGTGTGTTCCCAAGTAGAATTATCACGTGAACAGGACCGGAGCAGCTGGTTGAAATGCATTGATGAGCACTGTTGACAGACAGAGACATTTAGTGTGAGGATGGGATGTTCCAGAAACCGTCCAGAATGGGTTCCTGAAGTTGTGACATGTGGCTTCCCAGGAAGGCTCATAGACTCAGTGCTGTGGATGGATTTGTTCTGCTAATGCTTTAAAATGGATGGGCTGATTAATTGCATTTCAGAGGTTTCACCAGCAACCAGTGAGCCTCCTGCCACTTTCCTCCTTTCTCAGTCTCAGCATTTGAGAACTTTCCATAGTCAGTTCTGTGGGAAATGTCATGTGAGCCCTCTCTTACCTGGAATTTGGCCTCATTTTCTCTTTGAACTGCTACCAGTAGAGTGATAGATTTTTCTCCCCTCTATCATTATTCTTTTTATTGTTGTTATTATTATTTTTTAAAAAATAGAGGTGGTTTCTCCACGTTGATCAGGCTGGTCTTGAACTCCCGATGTCTGGTCTTGAACTTTCAACGTCCGGTGATCCACCCACCTCGGCCTCCCAAAGTGCTGGGATTACAGGCGTGAGCCACAGTGCCCGGCCATTTTTTTTTTTTTTAAGACTTTTTAAGCATGAGGGATCCTTGAGAAAACCTGGCTCTGTCAAGCATGTATAAAGAAGGCTCTCAGGAGATTCATTTGCAAGCTCCTCTTTGGAAGTTTGAATAGTGAATGTGTGTGATAAACAAATAACTCTAGCCACAGCCAAGAGATCCAAATGCTTTATGTGGGGCTGACATTCACCAAGCAGAGATGGGAAGGGGAGGATTTCCCACGCAGATTAATAGATAAATTAGCGTCCATCAATTTCTAAGGGACAGGGAGAACACCTTTGTATTCTTTTTAAAGAGTTGTTTGCCCGCCCCATCAGAGTGTAGTGCAACTCAATATCTGTCCCATTCTGTTTTGAAGAAGGAAAAACTTTCTTTTTTTTGAGATGGAGTCTCCCTCTGTCACTTGGGCTGGAGTGCAGTGGCAGGATCTCAGCTCACTGCAACCTCTACCTCCCAGGTTTAAGGAATTCTCCTGTCTCAGCCTCCAGAGTAGCTGGGATTACAGGCATCCGCCACTATGCCTGGCTAATTTTTGTATTTTTATTAGAGACAGTGTTTCACCATATTGGCCAGGCTGATCTCAAACTCCCCTTGGCCTCCCAGAGTGCTGGAGTTACAGGCGTGAACCACCATGCCTGGCCAAAGAAGGAAAAACTTTCTAGGGATGGAAACGTCCACATGATTTTAATCTTTGGCAATCCTAGATATCGAGGCTTTATTCTTTCTGATCTTTGTCCCCTTCTCCAACTTTCTCAACCTTCCCCCATCTCTCCTCCAGCAATTTGGTTTTTTTTTTCCCCCCTTTTCTCTCTTGTGCAAAGCTGACTTCCTAGGAAAACGCTGCCGGATATCTGAGCACTGGAGATAACTCATAAACAACAACTCAGCTTCCCCAACCTAAACACCAAGATGTTTGAACGTATCAGAACAAGAAGTGTTTTTTAAAAAAAAAAAAGGCTAGAGGTGTTAGTGCAGAATGAATATGATCACACCACAAAAGAATGTTTTGAATCACTCAAACCCTGGCCTTAGTTAAAAAAAAAAAAAGAGAGAGAGAGAGAGAGAGAGAGAGAGACAGAAAACCTAACAACAAAAACCTTCTTGTTAAAATGTGTCTTGGTACCATTATATTTTGTTTTTGTTTTTAATAAAAGTAAAGAAGGAAAAAGAGAGGAGTTAAAAGTCTCAAAGTATGGGCTGATTGGTGAGCAAAAGTTTATTTGACATTTTCTTGGATTTTCTCCTTCTGTCTGGTCAGATTGCAGAGGAGGATCATACTTCCATTTTATATAATTTTGTCACCACTCACCTTTCATAGGAAATCTCTAGAACTCTGAGTAATAATTGCTTTGAATTTTAGAGTTCAATGACTGTCATATTTTCACCTGTCTTTTCTTTCTTACTCATCTGTCTTGGAGGGTTTGATGGTTTTAGTTCTATAGAATTCATATGATACAGGGAGATAGAACACAGGACACGTTCAGATTTCTTTTTCCTTTTTTAGCCCTGAGATGTGTTTGACTTCTGAACACCTAGAACCCTTTGTTTCTTCTTTGTTTCCAGTTCCAGTTTGCTACTTTTGTTTGATACATTTGCAGATTCACTGAAGACCACCCACCCCATACATAGCTAGTTCTTCTGTGAGATGTGTGTTTGACCCTGAATAAACTAAGGCAGGAAATAGGAGAGATAATTGAAGGAAAGATTCATAGATTCTCTTTCCCCCTGGCGTTGCCAGGATTTACATGTATCTCACCGCTAGTGAGAGGCGGAGCTGCTTGCTTTACTTTACTCCACTCCTGCTGACAGTGTGGCTTTGAGAGACTCTAAGTTTCCATCAAGTTTGTAGTACTGGAAGCATCTTCCTTTGCTTTTATTTAGGTTACTGTCAATAGACTGCAAAAGATTACACGCTCCACCTTGTCATCTGGAGCTCCAATTTTACCAGTTGGCATTATATGCTTGTACTGTATACACTCAGAATTGCTGGGCTAGGAAACCCAGGTGCCTGAGTGATATTACTCTGCTATAGCCGAGTAGCTCTTCAAAGAAAAAAAAAACACCATAGGAAGATAATAATCACATATAATTTAATTGTCAAAATCATTAAGCACTGATTTTATGTAGTACTTTCTTCCCAAGAGTACACAAGTGAAACAGTTGTTTTGAGCATTAAATTATCACATTTCATAAAGGCAGGCGGGGAGAGGCATATGGAGTGAGAATCAACACCATGGACAATGTGAATTACTTCCAAGATGGACAGCAAAAGACACCCGTCTTATCCGTTATGATAGATCAGAGTGGTGTTTAGTTTCCAGATCCTTAGAATACAGAAAAGAAAGAATTTTTTAAAAAAAGTCTTAATATATTCTGTTATTTACATCCCACAAGAGCATATCTGTGGAACAATTTAGCAACTCTGAAAGAAAAAGGGTCACTCAGGTTAATTCAAAATTGCCACTGGGTTCTCTATATCTGGTGGCTTTGGGTGTTGGCGTCAACTTTTTGCTTGATAAAATATTGATATGAAACTGTATCAGGATCTCTCTAGTTCTTGTTCTGTGTTCTTATAACCATCCCCACGGAATTTTCTTCATCACAGACAGAGACCAGCTAAACTCTTTCTTCTCGTACCTTTCCTTTGATAATAGTTTTGATTGAGGAACGGGGATAGTTTTGCGGTTAAAATTTTCTTCTTATGGTGGAAGGTGAAGAGACGTTTATATGACAAGTGACACAACTCCTTTTTCTTCCAATGGTTTTTTTCAGTTTTTTTTTTTTAAAGCGTGAACACAGAGAATAGTCCCCTGATCAGTTTAAATATGTCAAAAAGTAAAAGAAAAATCCCCCTTTTAAAGGAAATGAGGGCAGTAACACAACCAATGAATTAAAATTCAAGTTGAGGCTGACCTTTGACCTGCAACTCTGCTACTTACTCCGTGAACAGGAATAGGAAATGCCTAATTTTACGAAGATAAACTGATACCAGAGGAGGCGGGGGGTCCAGGGTTCCTGACAAGTGGCGGCAGTCCCTGGTCTTTTGAGTTTGTTTGATTGGTGAATCAAATTTAGGTGACAGCCACCTAAAGAGAGTGAGGTTGACTGTCTCCTGAATGGGAGGTGACCAAGGTTGAAAGCACAAGCTGTGGCTGGGCGTGGTGGTGGCTCACACCTGTAATCCCAGCGCTCTGGGAGGCCGAGGCAGGCGGATCACTTGAGGTCAGGAGTTCAAGACCATCTTGGCCAACATAGTAAAACGCTGTCTCTACTAAAAATAGAAAAATTAGCCAGGTGTGGTGGTGGATGCTTGTAATCCCAGCCACTCAGGAGGCTGAGGCAGGGGAATCACTTAAACCCAGGAGGCAGAGGTTGCAGTGAGCTGACTTAGTGCCACTGCACTCCAGCCTGGGTGACAGAGCGACACTCGGTCTCAAAAAGCAAAGAAAAAAGAAAGTGCAGGCTGTGCAAATTTAGGAGGTCTTGCTGACGTAGGATGTCCTGCTCAGCACTTCCTCAGGCGTGTCACCCATGTGTGTGTGCCACACACTTGCACAGTTATTGTTTGCAGAACTTGCTGTTGTGTTAGCACGCTGCCCTCTTTATAACTCAGCGGGTCTTTATTTGGGATCCAGAGTGCTTTTGGTGCTTGGCTTTGTGGCTTCTTTGCTGTGACTCCATTCTGATGGCTGTAGCCTATTTGAGGATGGATATTCTTGGGAGTTGTGTTTGAAAACAACCCTGGCCTTGCTGAAGAAGGCAACTGAAGGCCCAGCTCCAAAATTAGGCTGGCTAATTCAAAATTGCCACCCATAAACATTCACCGTGTGGCGTACTGTGTGGGATGAGGGCAGGAGACCAAGACTGCCAGGGAGGAGGCCCTGGCTTCCTGCTCCTATGGGAGGGTGGTGGGTGAAATTCTGACCACGTTACTGCAATCCTGACACGCTCCAGGGGAGTGGCGACATTTTTCTTCTCGAGGCAGCTTTTGGGGATCTGTATTACTTTCATGTGGGCCACTTGCTAGTTTTGATTTCAATGATAATTTCTTCCTTCCTTTTTTTTTTTTCATAGTGATGACAACACATTTAACATTTGTTTTGATTTTACCCTCTCCTCTCTCCCCATTCTCAGTCTGCAGCTAGGAGAGCAGGGACGTCCTGTGCGAACTGTCAGACCACCACGACCACGCTCTGGAGGAGGAACGCCAACGGGGACCCCGTCTGCAATGCCTGTGGGCTCTACTACAAGCTGCACAATGTAAGTGGACTGGGAGCAGCAAGAACAGGGCTCCCCTCCTGTTGGTGACCAGCAAACAGCGTCACCACCACCCTGTCCACGTGAATCGCCCACCCAGGGGCCCAGATCACAGGCTCCAAATAGCTGATGCAATAGGACCAAGCTTGGAAGACTACTTTGTCTAGCATTGCCTTGCTGAGGCCGAGGGGGCTTGCAGCCTGACAGCCACACCACCCCCTTGGTAGGCATTAAACATAGTATGTACAATGCAGCAATCTGATGTGCTGGGTGGGCCTGTCTGGTTCATAAGAAAAAAAAAAGTCTTCCTTTTGGAAAACAAAAAAAGCTACCAGTCCTAGTTTGTTGTTTCTTTACATTTTAAACTTTTTGCAGAAGGAGAAAGTGAAGTGAAAGAGAAAGGTAAATAGAACTGTAATGCGTGGCAGGGTCTCTGGGGACTAAGAGGACCCATTCGATTACTGAGGGTGAAAAGTCTTGGCTAAATCTGCACTGCGAATTTGAAATGGATTCTCTGTATAAAAGACGTGGAATGAAATGTCTGAGAGATCCCATCTGATGTCTTTGTCCTAACCAACTTTCACATGCACAGAGCTAGCTCCTGAGGATGCTGGCAGGGGGACGTTGCCACACCAGGGAAAAGAAACTGTCGTTTTCTCCTTTTATATCACGTTGGCAGAATGGGAATTGCCAGTCACCTGAGTTTAGCTGTGTCGTTTCTAATCTTTCCATTTGAGGGTCTTCTCATTTTGTAATATATCTTAATCTTGAAAAAATTTTTTCAGGTTTTTTTTTTTCCCTGAAACCATTCTGGCTCACAGGCCATGACCCTGGTGAGGACTCAAGTTTATATTAATTCCAAAGACAAAAATGGTCATTTTGGTCTCTCTCTCTCTCTCTCTCACTCTCTCTCTCTCCTTTTTAGCTCCTTCTGATTCTCCTAAATTCTCTTGGCCAACCTGACTTTGGCAAAGTCTGGAGCTGAACAGGGAGGAGACAGGGACTTTTGCTTCGGGCGGTTCTGGCATCGAACTCCTCTTACTCAGGAGTACCTGGGAACTGGGGAGGAAGCACTTCTGGTTGGATTTTTTGAGTCACAGAGAACTTCTCAGGGTGACCTCAGCACCCTGCTTCTTTTTCACCTTTTGGGAATAAGTTGCTGTGATTCCGAGGAACCCGATACACTCATTTCCCTGCCTCTCTTGCTGTGGTCCTGGTGCAGTGAATGAAACGAGAGTCTTATATGATCCTTATTCTCCTTTAGGTCCTGGGACTGTGGTCTATGTACATTTATAAGCAATTAAATCCAAGCTCGTTTTCACTTTGGGGAATTTGCCTGTTGACTGGAATAGAGAGAGGGATTCATGATTAAAATCTGGAAGACTAGGCCGGGCGCGGTGGCTCAAGCCTGTAATCCCAGTACTTTGGGAGGCCGAGGCGGGAGGATCACAAGGTCAAGACATCGAGACCATCCTGGTCAACATGGTGAAACCCCGTCTCTACTAAAACTACAAAAAAATTAGCTGGGCATGGTGGCACGTGCCTGTAATCCCAGCTACTCAGGAGGCTGAGGCAGGAGAATTGCCTGAACTCAGGAGGCGGAGGTTGCAGTGAGCCGAGATCGTGCCATTGCACTCCAGCCTGGGTAACAAGAGCGAAACTCCGTCTCAAAAAAAAAAAAAAAAAAAAAAAATCTGGAAGACTTCGGGCATTAGAGTTTATTTAGCTATCCAGTCATCAGCACTGCCTATGAAGTTATTTTTAGGCTGTAATTTATGGATTTCAAAGAACTTTCATGTTACTTGATTACATTTGAGCCTCAGATAGTCCCATGATGTAGACAGAGCAGAAATTATTTTTATTTCAGTTTTACTTGAAGGAATGATGCCTCAGAAAAGCAAGTCAGTTGCACAAGATAACGTGGCTGAGAAGTAGAAGAGTCAGGGTCCATTTAAGAGTCAGGAGGCTTCCTGAGAGGTCGGTAGTGTCAGGACTAGGGAGAACCAGGGTTTCGAAAGGGAATGCTGTCTTCTTTTAGAGTACAACAAAATTGTAACAAATTGTGTGTATATGTATATTCCATCCCTATTTCCATGGAAGTATAGGAATTACGGGAGATTAACTAGCTATACATTTTTTTGAATAGTTAGTTGGGATGAGATATGATCTCACTTGTGTCTGATCTACTATGTGTGTGTGTGTGTGTGTGTATATATATATATATATATATATGTATATTTCTGAAGAATATGAATTTCTCAAATCAAAGAAAAGCCGAGGAATCCTGTCCATGACTCAGTTCTACCTCCTCCATCTTAATGAGCTTGATCTTCATGGCTGGGCTCTGGTGAGTGGGAGGCAGAAACTTCCTCATCCTCAAGAGTGGTTTTTCTGTCTTCTCTGATTTACCAGGAATTTGTAAAAGGAGGCGATTGATGTGTATTGAACAATAAGAGATAATAATCTATTAACGCTGTCATCGCATGCATCGTGTTGTGTTTTGCTCTGCCCTTGCGGACATCTCTACATGGGTGTAAGCCCTTTCTTCTTATCTAGTTGTTTAGATAACTGCCTAGCTTGGTATCAGCATCTCTGGTGTTGTGACTGGTTATCTGGAGTTGTGTGGCTATTGGTGTAACTAGATGTTATATTTAGATACCTGGCTATGTATAGCTAGATATCAGCGTTCAGAGCTGTGTATCAGGACATTATCTTGGTGAGGATTTGATGTGGGAGTAGATTCCTGTCATCTCTGTAGGCTGCATCTTTACCTTGACGATAACTTTGAAGGTGGAACCCGGAGACACTCCTGCAGCAGTGACCTTTCTGGGTTCTTCTGCCGTCAGCCATGTTGCTTCCCTGGGTATGGAGGAAATAAGGTCTTGGCTCCAGTGTGGGGCTTTGTCTCCTTCTCCAGGTGACCTCTCCCAGCTCAGCCTTGGGAAGCTGGGTGTTACCTGCCATTAGCAGCTTGGCCATTTGAATTCTCCCTTTCTTAGCTGGGATTTTCTGGCTTTGGGAACAGGCAGGTAAAATCCAGAGTCAAGGGTTCTCCACCCTTGAGAACTGTGGTGGAAGGTGATGCTTTCAGCCTGGGAAGTCAGGAACAGCCAGGACCCTGATGTTCACAACTTGAGTCTGTTCGCCACCTTCCCTTGGGAACATGGCCAGATGTGCAGTTCGCTCTTCCGGGCAGACGTCTGCTGTTGGCGTTAATCTGCCTCTGCCTCACTGTGGGGAGTAGCTTCTGTTTACTCTGTAAAGTTTCCTTTCTTGATTCTGGGCCCCCAAAGCAAATGTAGTTTTACAAGGCAAATGAGGTTTATCAAGAAGAGAGAGATGGTAGCTGTCTCAGAGACTAAAGTCTCTTGATCTTAGGAGTAGGGTCTGGTCTCTGTCTCTTTAGCACATTCTTGGTCTTTCCTGTTTAAGATGAGTGCCCTTTTGTGCTCTGCACCCCACAGGTGGTTATCAAATACTCGTTGATTGGTTGGTTGGCTGTTTGTCTAGTTAGAAGCGGAGAGTCAGAGCTGGGTGAAGATAGCAACTTGCCACCATTGCAGCTGCTGTTGGAGTGATACAGGCAGGGATCACCTTTTAGAAAGGCATGGTTTCGGCCGGGCGCGGTGGCTCAAGCCTGTAATCCCAGCACTTTGGGAGGCCGAGGCGGGTGGATCACGAGGTCAAGAGATCGAGACCATCCTGGTCAACATGGTGAAACCCCGTCTCTACTAAAAATACAAAAAATCAGCTGGGCATGGTGGTGCATGCCTGTAGTCCCAGCTACTCAGGAGGCTGAGGCAGGAGAATTGCCTGAACCCAGGAGGCGGAGGTTGCGGTGAGCCGAGATCGCGCCATTGCACTCCAGCCTGGGTAACATGAGCGAAACTCCGTCTCAAAAAAAAAAAAAAAAAAAAAAAAAAAAAA